>NC_050572.1:26682533-26862533 GCF_013265735.2 Oncorhynchus mykiss
ATTCTTGCTACATAAGAAACATTACAATTCCCAACATGTGGGTTAACCCTACTGGCAAATCTGCGGTCAGTGTTTGCCTGTCACACTAGCGACCCAGGTTTGCTTCCCTGCTCTGCCATTAGCTACAGTATAATACAAATGGTTTATGGTTGGGGAAATGAGGGGATGATATGGTCCAAATTAGATTTACCCTCTTCACCCAATACACTAGAAGACGCGATATGAGAAATGTACTTTTCAGGGACACCTAAAGCGAAACAACCATGAAAATGAAGAGTTACAGTTCTAAATTAAGCCATGTTGCTTTCCATTTGATTTCTCTCCCTGGTGCGAGGCGGTCTGTCCTCCTGGCATACTGCATTTGGGGTTCATCTACTTTTTTAGTTTAATGACAGACAGGGAATTGTAAACGTGTTAGCCGTGTGTCACACCTCCATGAAGATTGTCACAGAGACACGTCAGCGATGGAAGCCCCTCAGAAGGATTCCTCAACCTGAACCGTTCCATCTCTACGTGTCATATCAATTAGACAATTCACTTAGCATAGCTGTGTTGTCACTGGTATTTATTCAACACTCTGTGCAGCAGCCCCAAAAGAGGATTGAATTTGGGTGCAGGAGACCACAACACCAGTGTGAGCATTGTGTGACAGGTACTGTGTACGTTATGTGTGATAACCATTGTGCTTTGGCAGGGACTTTATTTTCAACAGTTATTTACTCACAATTTGGCTCTTTGCGAAAAACTGTCTTCTCGTTTGTTGGTGTGGACTGTGTGGGAGTTCTTTTTGAGTTGCGCTGACAAAGGTTATTCAACAAGACTTATCGGTGCCAGTTGGAATAGGCTATGTATTCACCTTAGCCCTGAAAAAATATGATTTATTCTTTCATCCCGACATGGGCCTCAGTCTTTGGCTTGCAGTTTTATATTATAAACCTTAATATGACATAGACTGAAATGTATAGATTCAATCCCTCTTCGCCTTTTAGGAAATGGAAATTATATGATTGTAGACACTGTAATGTGGTAGTTAACGTAGTGCATGCCTAAGTACCTCAGGTTAGGCTAATTTCATTGACACTGAATGCGACTGTAATTGACACGCTGAACTCATATTTGAGAAAACAAAGGAACTTTTAATTTATTATTAAAATGGCATAAATAAACATTAACTCCCAATGAGTCCAACAAACACAAATAGAATAGATATGTACATATGATTGCCAGGGAGGGAATGTACACAGAGCGAAGGAGAAGAGACATCTGTGCTTTCTCCTTGGGCTGCAGTGGGAGGATACAAGGCACTTTTTGCTTTCATTCTTTCCTTCTTTCTTTCTTTTCCTTCAGGCCACAAAAAGCAACACACTGACTGACACTGGATCCAAAACAGTTCCATGTAAAAGGCTAACAAAGAAAATGGACGTTAATTTATTTTATATACACACATATACATGTTTTATGTTAGATCAACAGATTATTTCATCCTATTTATCTATTATAATAATAACCAAACTAATTGTAGCAATAAACAGTTAAACATAAGGATTGGCCCCTTTAATAAAGTTGAGGGGGTTACTTCACAAACTTAGCTTTGTGTAGCTAGTGATCCTGATTGTCTTACGCCAGCGTACGATTGTCTTGGGGTACTCTTGTCTGTACTGAAGGACACAACTACAGTAACACACCAGCAACTGGAACAATTGTAGAGGAAGTATACTCAGATTGTCTTAGGCTTGTAACTGCACCTTGGAGAGAGTGAAGGAAACTCCCAACGGAAAAACACATGCCTCTTCCACTCAGACTAAGCTTAGAATGTCTTGGGTGTTCGGAATGGAAGATCAACCATGTCATGTTGGTAAAACACAAGGCCTGAGAGGATCCTACATCTCTCTGCTTCAGATAGATCTTCTTCTGAGTTGACTCTGCCTTTCAAAGGCGTTGCTGCTTCAACCCAAAAGTTTCCTAGCTGATGGTCAGGCAGTAGAGTGGAGATGGTGGTGATGTGGAACAGGATGGTGGTTGAGGAGAGTCAATGGCTATGGAAGCATTGTGCTCAGTAGCTCTGAGCCACAGGTGCCCAGGAGGCGGTGAGCCTGGCGATGGAGCTTTCGAACTGGGCCTCGCCCACACCTACACCCACCTCGCTAAGGCTGGGGTCGTACATGGAGGATGGTGAGGATACGGGCAGGGAGGAGGTCAGGCCTGTGTAGGAGGAGCCTCGCAGGAACTGGCTGGTCAGGCCACCAGCGATGGAGCCAGAGGAGGAGCCTGAAGGAGTTAGGGCTGTCCCGGCAACAGACCACAGGCTGGGATACTGGCTGTAAGCGAGAGAGAGAGACACAGAGAGAGAGAGAGAGAGAGAGAGAGAGAGAGAGACAGACAGACAGACAGACAGACAGACAGACAGACAGACAGACAGACAGACAGACAGACAGACAGACAGACAGAGGGAGAGAGAGAGCGAGAGAGAGAGAGAAAGAGAGATAGAAAGAAAGAAAGAAAGAGAGACAGAGAGAGAGAGGGGTTAGATTAGAGTTTTTTTCTAACCAGGATGAAATCTGGGCCTAGTAAAGGTCTAGCTAGGCCCAGGACCCAGAATTGTTCCTGATAAAATCATGTAGTCAGGAACATGCAGAAAAATAAACAGTGATATCAGAAACATATATATGATCAACTATGACCATGTGTTGCCATACCTGGAGTTGGATGTGGAGTTGCTGGTATGGGCCAGGGTTCCCATCCCGGTGGAGTTAGGGATCTGAAGGGCTGACCAGTTGTCATGGGTGGGCAGGGCTCCCGACGAGTTGTCCATGTAGTTGTCTAAACAATAAAGTACATGGAGAAATTACTAACAACAGCATACAAACATTTCTCTGATCAAAACAATGCATTTCCTTCAGGGGTAATTTCTCAAACATATTTTAACCAACATCTTCAAATCCATGAAACCCCCATGCTGTATTCTATACCTATGAGTCTGACTAGTGATCAGAATAAACAGTAAACAGTGCATTCCCAAAGTGCTGGGTTGGGTAGAGGAGGTTCTTACTTGAGCTGGAGGAGCGGTGTGGGTAGTGGCTGGGGTAGGGAGCGGCCCTGTGGCCCCTCAGGCTGGAGTACCTTTCACAGTAGGACCCTGAGGAGTGGCCAGGGGCCCCGCTGAACGGAGGGGGGCTGCTGCTGGGGCACATGGGACCGTTACCAGGTAGAAACCAACCACCAACTGGAGGGAGAGAAGAGACAAAATGGTTTGGTTAATACACTTCCTTTTTCCATACTGTTCTCTATGTACAGTTTCCTTGGGGACATGGAAGGCCTTGAAAATAAAATGTATGATGATGATGATGATGATGATGATGATGATGATGATTTTCTGAACATGAATAAAAGTGTGTTGGAAAATGATGTCTTATATAATGACTTGGTTTGATTGTTGGAATTGAAACGGAGAGGTACAGAAAGAGCTTTTCTAATTTGGTTGGTGTTGTGAGACTTAAGAGAAGACTTACGTTGAGAATAACCAGACTGTTGACTGTCTCCACCATGGTCTGGCATGTCTTTATGATCGCTTCTAAAATTGAAAAACATAATATCAAAATTCGCACACAAAATGAAAAATACAGGAAAAGCGTTGTCATATTGCCGGCACAATATCAGTCTCTTCCTCTTACCTCTCTTTGGCATCGAGGAAAGCTTTAGCGAATGGATTGTGTTTGATCTTCAACGCAGTTATCTAGAAGGTACATAAACATGACAACTAATATTATTTTCTTCCTTCATTGTAAGCAGAACACAATATAATGTTTTTTGATTGTGAACAAGGATTATCTCTGTGACTGTGTAATTAAGGCCACTGACCTCTTCGTTCTGGTAAGCAGTGACAGCGATGAACTGAGTCTCGGGGAAAGACTGGCTACTGATCATCTTCTGGAGCCCTCCAACCTTCACAATGTGTATCCTGGGCTCATACTTGTGCAGAGAGTTCAGCATAATCTAGATCGAAATTATACATTATTTTAATAATATCACTATTAAGAATCATTAAAAAAAACACACACTCAAACTGAATAAGATAGAAATATGAGCCTACAGAGCCCTAACACAAAATTGTGAAGTTGATTTGCCATGAAATGAATAACGTTTTCCCGCAGAAAATGCCTACTTTTGTAATTCAGCACAGCAGGGCAGTACATCATTAGCTCTGAGAGAGCAGGGCAATATGACCTAGCCTACCAAGTTGACTTTGAAATTATTTACATAATAATGAATATGCATACTACAAATACGAACACAGAAGACGACAAAGAAATCAGGGCATTACTTGTCCTCCCCCGTTGAGTTTATTGGACAATTTGACTTTGCTAAATGAGACGGGCGCTTTCATCCAGTGCGCTCCGAAGTTAGGCGAGTCTGGGTGGATGTAGACGCAGCTAGGGCTCTGTGGCTCGGGCTTGCCACCGGGAACCCACTCGCCGTTCACGTACTTCCACCGGTTGTTGTCTGCAGCCACGAAGTCCAAGAGAACTGAGTACATAGCGTTGGGGTCCAAGCCACTCACATTCGCTCTGAGCACTGGAAACATCCGCCTGTAGGTTCAAATAAAGTTGTTAAATAAACATATAGCCTAAGCAAGCCCAAATATTATGTTATGTTGGCTCAGCCGTTGATCTTTATAAATGTATTATTTGACAAACGTATATATTTGCATTAATAATAGGGTTTATAAGATTTGACGACCATTGCGCGTTATACCTAATTCTTGACATGGTATTCAAGTTGTAACAGTAAAGCATATATGGCCTATAGATATGGCCTATAGATATGGCCTATAGATATGGCCTATAGCCTGGTCAATACCCTACAGACTATTCTGAAAGGCTGAACATGCCTGTTGCCGATCTAACAGATCAGTTACGTTTAGCTTCGTAGTCGTGCGGACTACGATCTCTCCAGATAAACTTTGCTTTTATCTAGGCAGGCCAGTAGGCCTCGAAGGCCTCATTTTGATCCGTAGCTAACAGAAAAAAACAACCATAGCCTACCTGCCAGTCTTGGTGACAATCATTTCGTTGGTTAGTTCTTTAAACTTGGTCCATAATTCTGCATCTTCTAATCCCAGTTTAATATCCCTCTCTGAGGCATCTCCTTTCTCGCTGCCCTTCTGAAACTCGCTCTCCACCACGCTCAGAAGGTGGTCCAGCCTCTGGTCGGAGTTTGAAGTCATATTTCCTATAGGATGAGTTCGTGTGGAGTTCCGTGAAATGTACCGTTAGAATAGGATTCACTGTTTCAAGATTCGTTTTGACAGTGAGATAAGTACTACTGGCTTCGGAGCCCAAGGCCAGATCATATAAGGCCCCCCAGGGACCACATGGGGACAAGGGCGTGGCGTTGCGTTCTAGACCACGCCCCGATGGCCTAACGGTCTGGCTTCGAGCGTCTCTGCGATGTCCCCAATGCAAAATGGCCCATCATAATTGCGTCAATGCAAAATGAATAAATGTACCTATAGGCCTCAAGGCCTCCTTTAAACAGGGTCATGTTTGAATAAGAATAACGTCTTCATTGCTCTTTCCTTTAGGTTTATAGCCTTCATGACCAAGGCCTATACATTTTCTCAAATTGTTTGGATATTCGTTTACTTTTGCATAGCCTAATACATTTTTTGGAGCTGTTCATATTTCATACATTCGTTATTTATCTTAAATGACCCTCTAACGAAAAAAATACACGTTAAAATGTTATTAGGCCTTATTGCCAAAAACATACAATATGTTTATGGAATTAAAAATAGTTTATTAGTATCCTAGTCTATATCATCTATCTGTCAGATAGGAAAAAACATCGTTGGATTATTAGGCCAAACTAATTTTTGGAATATTTAAATAGAAACAAAAGAAAGGAAGAGACAGGGCAACAGGCTGCAGCCACGGTGCCTTTGAACTAAGTTGTATATTTGCGAATAATGCTAATCTTTTGTTGTCCCAAATACACACGTGAGAAATGTAGTGTTGACTGTGGCCGGGCCATTAGGCTGTTCCTCTGTTCCTGTACTTGGCGAAGTGTGGATAGCCCCGAGGTGACATCGGAGATCTGCATAATGGGGCCGCCTGTCTGTTTCTGATCTCACATCCACTCTCACTAACATCGAGGAAACATTTATTCACACTTCATTGTAAAAGTATTAGAATTCTTTATCATTAAGATCGGGGATTGAGTTTATAGGGAATTAATAATTGTATCCTATACCAAATGATCTGCATATGGACTTTTTTCTTCTCTCATTCTGATACTATACTCTTGATCAATGTCAGTAGCCTAATGTCTTGTATATATATATAGGCCTACTTTTAAATTCTATAGTAATTATCATCATTTCATATTTTCTTCCAGTTTATTATCTTCTTATCCATTTCATATTTATTATTACATGTGGTTTCCTGAAGATTACTCCAAATGTTACATGTTCATTTCAAGGCAGGTGAGGCCCTCCCTATAATGTCAGAAGATTTAGGAGGGAACTTGTGTGGCTAAACTCTTTCCTGATGTATGAAGGTTAGATTAGGTCTAACAGTTACCATTGATCCTGAGGGGAGGCAGAATACAGTGGGTATGTGTGTTTCTGTCTGCTCTGTCTCAGGCTCTGTGATGTACTTGGAATTGAGTGGGTTCTGTGGAGCGTGACTCCAGTTTACTACTCCACTTCCTGCAGCTCTACAGAGGTCATAAATGTAAAGGGGTTCTCTCACACCTTTCCATCCCATATCATTCAACTGCCTCTTCCTTTACCCCTCTTTATTTTGAGGCCTGAGAAGAGAGAGAGAATTCCACCACCAGCTACAAAATACAGGACTGTTCTCTATCCCGACCAGTCCTTCTGTCTCAGTCTGAATTTAAAATGTATTATAGTTAGATTTTGTGTCACTGACCTACACACAATACCCCATAATGTTAAAGTGGAATTATGTTTTTAGATTTTTTTTATGCAAATTAATAAAAAATAAAAAGCTGAAATGTATTCTACCCCTTTGTTATGGCAAGCCTAAATAAGTTCAGGAGTAAAAATGTGCTTAACAAGTTACATAATACATTGCACGTGTGCAGTAATAGTGTTGAACATGATTTTTGAATGACTACCTCATCTCTGTACCTCACACATACAAACTATCTGTAAGGTCCCTCAGTTGAGCAGTACACAGTTTCAACCACAAAGACCAGGGAGGTTAACCAATGCCTCGCAAAGAAGGGCACCTATTGGTAGATGGGTATACGTTGTTTTTTTTAAAGCAGATGTTGAATATCCCGTTGAGTATGGTGAAGTTATTAATTACACTTTGGTTGGTGTATCAATACACCCAGTCACTACAAAGATACAGGCATCCTTTCTAATTTAGTTGCCAGAGAGGAAGGAAACCGCTCCGGGATTTCACCATGAGGCCAATGGTGACTTTAAAACAATTACAGAGTTCAATGGGTATGATAGGAGAAAACGTATGATGGATCAACAACATTGTAGCTACTCCACAATACTAACCTAATTGACAGATAAATACATATCATTAAGGACTGGGGAGTTTTTTCAGGATAAAACAATTAATGGAATGGATTAAGCACAGGCAAAATCCTAGAAGAAAACCTGGTTCAGTCTGCTTTCCACCAGACACTGGGAGATGATTTCACCTTTCAGCAGAACAATAACCTGAAACATAAGGCCAAATCTACACTGGAGTTGCTTACAGTTTTGACTAAAATCTACTTGAAAATCTATGACAAGACCTGAAAATGGTTGTCTTGCAATGATCAACAACCAATTTGACAGAACTTGAAGAATTTTGAAAATAATAATGGGCAAATGTTGCACAATCCAGGTGTCAAAACAAAGTATTGACTCGGGGGTGTGAATACTTATATAAATGACATATTTCTGTATTTCATTTTCAACACATTATCAAACATTTTGAAAAACACGTTTTAACTTATTTTTGGTTCTAGGCATATGTATTTAAATAACAACTTGGTGTTGAGTTGTACTGTTTGAGTGATGTTCTACTCAACCAATAATACATCTGAAACTAAGATTCCTTCATTCCTTCATTTGTAACGTGTACCTCAATGTTATTTGTTCCATTTTGTTTCCCATAATCTCTTTGGCCTGGTCTGTTGGTGATGTGAGGGTTAAACCATCCAGTCTCCTCAGACATCGACACACGCTCACCTAGGTGAGAAATATTACAGAGGCCTGGTGCTTCACAAAGGGACAGTTATAAGGCCAGGCATATTTTCCAGAGGACTTCGTCTTCATCTTCGCTGGCCTAAATAAGTAAATACAGAGACAAGGATGAGTCAGCCCTGAGAAAGAAGAAACAACTCACTAGACACACACACACGCACACACAAGCACACACACACACGCGCACACACACACACACACACACACACACACACACACACACACACACACACACACACACACACACACACCCTTAAATTTGAGTCTCTTGTGTCCTATGCACATTAACGTCTAATATCCTCAGCATTATTTTCTATTTGAAGATACTTTACTGTAAGTTAGTGTAAACACCATTGAATCCATCTCTCCTTTATCACAGATTTCAGACTCACTGGTCCTCTTATCTCATCTCATATAGTATATCTGCTGTGACCACAGACTTCATTTTCCCATTTTTGTGTTTCATCCTCCTCTCTTTGTCTGTTTCAGGATATAAGGTACCAGTATACCAGTACGGTGATGACATGACAGAACATGTTACTTCCCATGCCCCTGTCATTTCACCAGACTCTTCAAGCTCCACCATAAAACTATCTGTCTGTGTTTTCCTATTTTGTTTATCACCGATAATTCAAGGTGGGTTTGAGTGAGGCGAGTGTTGGGTTTCTATTGCGGTCGTTGTATTGTATTTTAATGGTACTTTATTAGTGGCTGGTGTAACTGTGGCTCTGTGTGAATAAGCAAAGGTGTTGTTGTCCATAGAGACAGATAGTACCTGAGTGAAACACACCAATAGCCACTTCCCTCTCCCTCTCCCAAACCGTAACCCTCCTCCTACCCCTGTCCCTTACCCCCTCCCCCCTCCCCTCTCTGATGTGGATTGAGCCCAAAGATACGTCTGTCGCTTTGAATTTCGTTACAAGTTCAGGAAATCTAAACTTTCCTTTTCTAATCACTAAGGCCTTTGAAAGAGATACAAAAAATTAGTCGGGAAAGTAATTTCCCCCTCTGCCACCCTTATCGCCAGCTCAACTAATGCCAGCCAACTAATACCAGCTCAACTAATGCCAGCTCAACTAATGCCAGCTCAACTAATGCCAGCTCAACTAATGCCAGCTCAACTAATACCAGCTCAACTAAAGCCAGCTCAACTAATGCCAGCTCAACTAATACCAGCTCAACTAATGCCAGCTCAACTAATGCCAGCTCAACTAATGCCAGCTCAACTAATGCCAGCTCAACTAATACCAGCTCAACTAAAGCCAGCTCAACTAATGCCAGCTCAACTAATACCAGCTCAACTAATGCCAGCTCAACTAATGCCAGCTCAACTAATGCCAGCTCAACTAATGCCAGCTCAACTAATACCAGCTCAACTAATACCAGCTCAAATAATGCCAGCTCAACTAATACCAGCTCAACTATTGCCAGCTCAACTACTGCCAGCTCAACTAATGCCAGCTCAACTAATGCCAGCTCAACTAATGCCAGCTCAACTAATACCAGCTCAACTAATGCCAGCTCATCTAATGCCAGCTCATCTAATGCCAGCTCAACTAATACCAGCTCAACTAATGTCAGTTCAACTAATGCCAGTTCAACTAATGCCAGCTCAACTAATGCCAGCTCAACTAATACCAGCTCAACTATTGCCAGCTCAACTAATGCCAACTCAACTAATGCCAGCTCAACTAATACCAGCTCAACTAATGCCAGCTCAACTAATGCCAGCTCAACTAATACCAGCTCAACTAATGCCAGCTCAACTAATACCAGCTCAACTAATGGCAGCTCAACTAATACCAGCTCAACTAATACCAGCTCAACTAATGCCAGCTCAACTAATACCAGCTCAACTAATACCAGCTCAACTAATGTCAGCTCAACTAATACCAGCTCAACTATTGCCAGCTCAACTCAGGCTCAGCTTTGACACAACAGATTATGAACTTTCTCTGTAAAGTGGCTGCTTCTGACTGGGGATACTGTCGTAGGATACTGTAGTAGACTTTTCATGTTCTGTCATGTTATTACAGTACTGTTATATCTGTTACCTAATATCCTGAAACAGGCAAAGAGAGGAGGAAAAAAGGGGAAATGAAGTCTGTGGTCACAGCAGATATACTATATGAGATGAGATAAGAGGACCACTGAGTCTGAAATCTGTGATAAAGGTGAGTGTCATAATGTTACAGAGTTGACACAAACAGAAATGTATTTGCGATGTCTTTTATGCAACACAATGATACATTGACGTGCCTTTATACAATATTTACAGTAACAATGACTTTTCTAGGACTACTGTCCATCCCTTCCCTTCTACAGTAAGCCATTTAAACTTGAACAACCATTTTAGTAAAGGGTGCAAAATGTAACTAAATGACTGGATAAGTTTAGAAATGTCACGTATTCTCCCTCTCCGGCCTCTAGGTCATCAGGCTGCTGATTATCCCGCACACCTGTCACCATCGTCTCGCACACCTGCGCCTCATGACACTCACCTGGACTCCATCACCTCCTTGATTATATTCCCTGTATCTGTCCATCCCTTCTGTCCATTGTGCTGAAACACAGTTTCACAGATTGTGGCTTTGGATTGATGATTTAGATGTTGACTTATGAAGTGGATAGCGCCAGGGGCACAGTCTTACTGTATATCTGGTTCCTCTAACCTAGAAGGTGTCAGGATCAGCAGGTCAGGTACCCAGGGTGACAACATAGCTGATTTACTACTTGTTGTAATGTCAGCTAGCCTAGCAATACACTGCTGTTTCATGAGATGTTTTCATCTCATGTTTAATCATGTTTCATCAAGAAGTGTTTGATATATAAATAGACTAATATTTTTGAAGTATAGTAGGGCTCCAGACAAACGGTGCCACTGGAACTAGTTTGGGACCTGAATACCAGTAAAGTAGTTCACTGCTGGAATATGAGAGCGAACGTCTCATTATATTTTGATAGCTTCTATACTCTCACAGGCCTGTATACTAGCTCAGAGGGAAAAGTACAATAATTACAGGTATATGACTAAGGAAAATCCTTGTTCTACTGAGGCTATATCATCAAGCTATAGTCTGTCTCTATGTCTCTCTCTCTCTCTCTCTCTCTCTCTCTCTGTCTCTCTCTCTCTCTCTCTCCCTCTCTCTCTCTCTCTCTCTCTCTCTCTCTCTCTCTCTCTCTCTCTCTGTCTCTGTCTCTCTCTCTCTCTCTCTCTCTCTCTCTCTCTCTCTCTCTCTCTCTCTCTCTCTCTCTCTCTCTCTCTCTCTCTCTCTCTCTCTCTCTCTCTCTCTCCCTCTCTCTCTCTAGTGTTGCCTGGTGTAAATACAAGCGGCTGTTTTCAGTCTGTTTCAGTGGGTTTTGTGTTGCCTGGTGTAAATACAAGCGGCTGTTTTCAGTCTGTTTCAGTGGGTTTTGTGTTGCCTGGTGTAAATACAAGCGGCTGTTTTCAGTCTGTTTCAGTGGGTTTTGTGTTGCCTGGTGTAAATACAAGCGGCTGTTTTCAGTCTGTTTCAGTGGGTTTTGTGTTGCCTGGTGTAAATACAAGCGGCTGTTTTCAGTCTGTTTCAGTGGGTTTTGTGTTGCCTGGTGTAAATACAGTGCATTCGGAAAGTATTCAGATCCCTTCCCCTTTTCCACATTTTGTTACGTTACAGACTTATTCTAAAATGGAAGCAAATCAAACATTTTCTACACACAATACCTCATAATAACAAAGCAAAAACAGGTTTTTAGAATTTTTTGCAAATTTACTAAAAATGAATAACAGGAATAACTTATTTATATAAGTATTCAGAACCTTTCCAATGACACTCAAAACTGGGTTCAGGTGCATCCTGTTCTCATTGATCATCATTGAGATGTTTCTACAACTTGATTGGAGTCCACCTGTGGTAAATTCAATTGATTAACATGATTTGGATAGGCACACACCTCTCTATTTATGGTCATACATGTTATAGCAATAACCAATCCATGAGGTCGAAGGAATTGTCCGTAGAGCTCCAAGGCAGGATTGTGTCGAGGCACAGATCTGGGGAAGGGTACCAAAAATGTTCTGCAGCATTGAAGATCCCCAGAAACACAGTGACCTCCATCATTCTTAAATGGAAGAAGTTTGGAACCACCAAATTTCTTCCTAGAGCTGGCCGCCCGGGCAAACTGAACAATTGGGAGATAAGGGCCTTGGTCAGGGAAGTAACCAAGTACAGAGCTCCAGAGTTCCTCCAGAGTGCCAGACAGAAGCCACTCCTCAGTAAAAGGCACATGACAGCCTGCTTGGAGTTTGCCGAAAGACACCTAAAGGACTCTGACCATGAAAACCAAGATTCTTTGATCTGATGAAACCAAGATTAAACTCTTTGGCCTGAATGCCAAGTGTCACGTCTGGAGGAAATCATGATATTTTTCAACGGCAGGGACTGGGAGACTAGTCAGGATCGAGGGAAAGATGAACGGAGCAAAGTACAGAAAGATCCTTGATGAAAACCTGCTCCAGAGCGCTCAGGATCTCAGATTGGGTCAAAGATTAACCTTCCAACAGGACAGCGACCCTAAGCATACAGCCAAGACAACGCAGGAGTGGCTTCGGGACAAGTTTCTGAATATCCTTGAGTGGCCAAGCCTGAGCCCGGACTTGAACCCGATCAAACATCTTTGGAGAGACCTGAAAATAGCTGTGCATGAGAGGATATGCAGAGAGGAATGGGGAAAACTCCACAAATGTTATCTTTATTTAACTAGGGAAGTCAGTTAAGAACAAATTCTTATTTAAAATGACAGCCTAGGAACAGTGGGTTAACTGCCTTGTTCATTTTTTACCTTGTTAGCTCAGGGATTTGATCTAGCAACCTTTTGGTTACTGGCCCAACACTCTAACCACTAGCCTACCTGCCACCCGAATACAGATGTGCCAAGCTTGTAGTGTCATACCCAAGAAGACTCAAGGCTGTAATCACTGCCCAAGGTGCTTCAACAAAGTACTGAGTAAAGGGTCTGAATACTTAAATAAATGTGATATTTACATATGTATAAAAACCTGTTTTTACTTTGTTATTTTTACTTTGTAAGGCTATAACGTAACAAAATATGGAAAAAGTTAAGGGGTCTGAATACTTTCCGAATGCACTGTATGAGCAGCTGAGGTCAGCAGACACTAGCGTGTGAGAAAACAGTTAAATCTGCTCAGTCAAGCCCCTAGCTGTGCCATCTCTCTCTCTCTCTCTCACACACACACACACACACACACACACACACACACACACACACACACACACACACACACACACACACACACACACACACACACACACACACACACACACACACACACACACACACACACACACACAATCATTGGTCATGTGTGGGTAAGTCACAGTCTGTATTTCCTGACTGCATTTTCTAAGAACCCAAAAGCCTTTCCACTCTGGATATGAGGTGGCTGCGTTATATACTGTCGGTAAGGAAGGAAGGACATGAGCTGGCAGGGTTAGGTATGGGAGTAGAGAGAGAGAGTTGGTGCAGAGAGATCAAAAGGACAGAAGCACAGACACACAGACAGATAGTTCTGACAAACATTCAAATGTGGCAACCTCCACCATGCATGTATTAATGGTAGCAGATATCAGGACCCCTGAAGACGTTATTTACCCAGAAGAGTGATGGGGCGTGAGCCCACAGAGCAGACACATCACTGAGCACTCTCCTCCTGTTGCATCACTTCCTCTTCATAAATGCAAAATGACATGTTCACATGATACAGTGCCAGTTACTGATGAATGTTCTATGATCTGTTAGGATTTCTGTTAATCTATTAAGACGCCTTTGTCACCGCTGGCATACAACCGACTAACAACACCATTTATTTGTTTGGTTTTCTGGTGTTCATCCTGGGACACACAGGGGAGATGGTTTAAGATAGTCTGTTGCTGAGTAGTTGACTGGAATCTTTAACTAATCTTTGTTTAAAGAGAAAGTGCTGGAACACACAATGCTGAGGCAATGCCCTGCAGAAGTGCTCCTTTTTTGACTGATCAGCTTCCCTATATGTGTCCAAGGTTTTCCACGTAGGAAGGAGCCCCTCTCTGGGTAGCCAGAACCAAAGCCAGGACAAGAGCCAGCCAGGGCACCAGCCCAGCGTCTTGTCTGTCCGGCCAGTCTGAGGGGGCTAACCAGAAGCTGTAGGCCAGCAGACTATAAAATGGGATAAACAAAGGGGTTGGGCCGGAGCTGGGGGCTTTTTACTGCATTCCCACGCCAGCAGCAGCAGCAACTCACTAAGAAGTGCTACCTGGAAAACGCAGGCAGGCAGGCAGGCAGGCAGGCAGACAGGGCCCCCCCTCCCCTCCCAGTCTACACCCATCTACCCCCATTCTCCACTACCAGCTGCAGGAGTAGACAACCAATCCAAGGCGAGTGCTGCAGCCCAGGTGTACAAACACTAAACACAGACCCAGATCAAAGGGTCTCATTAAAGGATAATAGATAGACCCCCCCCCCCCCCTCCCCTTCAGGTTTGTACCACAGCAGGAGTCTTCTCTACATCAATCCCCTTCCTTAGGCTACACCTGCTAGAGCTCCCCCTACTGTCTGGTCAATGCAGGGGCAAGACAGTCACTTCGAGTCAGGCAACACTGCCCCTATTGGCCAGTTACTCAGCTTTGCTGAGATTATAGGTGGTTTGCGTGTGTACAACGGCCTTACAACTCTACACTACTATCACCCAGGACTTTACGTGTTGCATTTGTATACACACAAATAAAGACACACAGCAGTACTGAGCTAAATAGATTGTCCAGGGGCCTGTTGCACAAAAGTAGAATTAAGACATCCGGGATAAATGACTCAGCTGAGCTCAATGAAGCCAAAACATGTGCGTCCAGGCTTAATTGGTTGCACAAAGACCAAGCCAGGATGAGCAGACACGGATTCATTAAGCCAGGTGAAACCAATCCTGGATAGGTGCGCGCTCACGGCTAGATAGACCCCGCCACGGCAAATAGACCCCGCCACAGATCACAGATTAACTGATTTACCATGGCAACTAGAGCCGCGTACTTTTCCCCGTCGGAAGCACAAATCCTCATGGAGGCATACGAGGAGGTAAAAGATATAATTAAGAAGAAAGGCAACACCGCCACAGTGATAAAGCAAAGAGAAAAAGCGTGGCAAAGTATTGCAGACCGCCTGAATGCGTAAGTAGTGCACAATTACACACTCACCGCTCCGCTGAAACATCACAATTACAATTCAAATATTTAATTCACATCTCCAAAAATGCAGTTGTACTGTAATTATGAAACGGTTAATTTTTTTTATTGAAATGCACTGCAGATATGAGTGAAATTGTGTAAAGTAACTCCATCACACTGTATAAAGCTATGATAAAATTTTTGATATTTTTACTGAAAACAAGACAAAAATACCAAGTAATTTTTTGCAGTGTGACTTCATTAAGTGTGTGTGTGTGTGTGTGTGTGTGTGTGTGTGTGTGTGTAGATTAAACATGAACGGGCCAAAACGGACATGGCAGCAGGTCAAAATCAAATACAAGAACATTCTGCAGAATGGTATGGTCCCTGACTAATATTTAACAAAGCACAAGCATATATTGTACCCAGAAGGTGCCTGCTCACACATTGTCTGTACTGTTTTAGCAGTGAAAAAGAATACCCACAGACAAGGCACGGGTGGTGGGTCACCAAAGGCTGACCTTACCCCAGCAGAGGACATGGCCTTGGAGCTAAATAAAGGCAGGCCCGTCTTAGAGGGGATCCCTGGGGGGAAAGAGACGAGCATAGGTTCCTCCCAAGATGCCACCCGCTTCATTCAAGGTATGTCCTTCCATCTCTACATGGGATACAACCACATTCATATTGAATCAATTTGGACTGTCTGACTTTGGTTTACCTATTGCCTTGCAGTGTCTGGCAGCACTGTGTTCCTGTTAGAGCCACCAGCACAAGCACCAGACGATGCTGATCCAGTGAGTACTCCATCAAAGGCATACTGTAGGCCTGGCATGTCTTGTCTACTAGCTTCAATATGAATCCGATTAAATGTGATAGGGTGAAGGCCCCAGTGCAGCAGCAACAGCACATGATGGAGACGATGATGAGGAGGAGACCATCTCTCTGGATTCCAGAAGGCATGAGGTATCATGTTAAGACTGTGAAAGTACTATTTACTCTACAATGGTGAGGAGTCCTCATCAAAATCAAAAAATATAATTTCTTTTACAGGACCCAGATGCTATACAGTGGGAAAACCAGCCTGGCAACATAGTGCGTATTAATAAAAGGACACCACATCCTGCCAAATTCCAGCTGCGCTAATTGTATTGTGTTCACAGAGCTCACAAGCTATCAGAAAGTTGTATGGCAACCACCTCCGGTGCCAAATAGAACTGGCAGACATAGACATTCAGTACAAGAAGAAAAAGATGGAAAATCTTGCACTGGAGTTCGAAATAAAAAAGAGGACAATTAGGAAACTGGACCTTGAAATAAAAAAACTTGAGAGGGAGGTGAGATATGCCTTCAATGTACACTGTATGCTAACTGTAACACAAATGTATTAATCATTATTTTTCTTTCCTCCCCCAGCTCCAAGAAGATGACACAGCTCAAAATAAAAATTAGGTATATTCTCGTAAAGTCAAGTGAGCCATGACATATGAGCTCTTATTGTGAGCACACAGGACGGTGGCATCTTTCTAAGGTTTTTTTTATTTTCCCAGCAATCAGTACAACCAAGTCATCGTTATAAGGCATCGCCCTCTTTTGCCCACCCCCCCCAGCACCAGGTGTGGCCACTAGCCTATATGAAGGCCCAAAATTGTGTGTTCCTTTCTGCTCTGACAATGGCATGCCCATTCGTGCGAGATGTGGTGGATGAAGAAGCACTTGTGCTGAGGAGAGCCTTCAGGTGAGAAAGGGTCTTCAGGGACCGGTTGGACCCACTGGCCTTCCCTGATGACCATCTATATGAAAGATACAGGTTTTCTGCAGAAAAGCTACATATTGTTTTTACAGTTTTGATACTTATGACAATGTGATACTTAATATTCTGGCACATCAGCATGTCTTTGTTTATGAAACCATACTGAAGTACAATTTCACGAAATGCCCCACATCTGTCATTTTAACAACTGTCCTCCTTTAAAACAACTGGTTACAATATTATGACTTGTGTTTTTTTCCCCTCTGTGGCCCTAATATTCTAGCATTTTATATATAGCCTTATAGTCTATGGGAAACTGTAAATTATCTAATGATAGCAACATCATCTAAAAATCATTTTTTATCCAAAATCATTGAAATTAATGATCACAAACGTTTAAATAACAGTGGGTCTAGTTATATGTGATAACAATGTATAGTGAGCAGTGAAATAACTATTGGTTTCCATTTGTGGTGACTGCTGACTGACATTAGGGATGAGATTAAATAGATCCTGGAATTTAGCCTGGTCTGGAGCAGGCTAGCTCCACAGAATAAATCTCCATGGTAATTTATACCATAACATATCCTCCTGCCCCCTATCCATCTTTAGTGCAACCGGATTACGGATCAATTGAGCCAGGATCACCAAGATATCCTGGCTTAATCCCTTATCCTAGTTTTGTGCAACAGGCCCCAGAACGATTATTCACTCTATCCAGCAATTTTGGACAGGAAATGCTAACTGGTACTTGGCAACAGTGGATTTCGGCCTATCTATGTATTCACCCACACTTGTGAGTGAGCAGTGAAACTGTATAGGCCTCTTATAATAAGATAAACAAATGGAAAAATATAATCAACCAGATGCTGTGTCACTATTACCCAGATGTGCTGGGTATTACATCAGCTTTACATGGCAAAGATAAATATTCACAAGAGGGTAGATACTTCATAGCAGAATCATCCTTAAGAATGTGTGTGTCAACTCAGGCAGGCTCTCAAAAACAAGCTGTAAACAATCCAATCAGAACACAAAAGAAACAGACACTGCCACATCGTTTGATTTAGATTCAGAAAGCTTTATTGATAGATGTTAGTGAGTCAGGCCTGGGAAAGGTCTGTCTGTCTGGACTGAACGGACCTCAGAGGCCCATACCAGCTCCTGTGTGTCTTTGATGGGGAGGCCCTCTCTTTGTAGTCGGCGTGTTAGTCAGTAAAAGTTAAAGGGCCTAAATGGTCCCTAACAGGAAGCAGTTTACATGGTGATGCTCAAGCTGCCTGTGGCCCCTATTGTTCCAGGGCCCCTCACCACTTCATTACTATTTCCATAAGAAAGGAACAGTAATTTGCCCTTTTCTTCTGGTCTCCCTTCATCTTGGTGGAGTGCACCTCTCTCTCTCTTTTCTCACTTTTTCCTTCTCTCGTCCAACCTACCCATTTATCGGGTGGAAATCTAAGGGTTGGTTATGTAATCTTTAAAGCATTTAAAAATCACGGAGACCAGTTATTAAAGATTATAAATAAATCAAACTGTATAATGTAGAAGCATTTGTCTGTTTTGGGATGAGAAGTAGGACTAACTTGTAAAGCATATTGACCTGAGAAAGTCAGCTCTGTCCATTGATGAAGGAGGGGTTATTATGTGAAACTTGATGTCTTCTGAGGAGTTTAGCATAGCTGAGCTGTGCACAGAGAACAGTTTCAAATCCTGACTGACTGAAGGGACACTGTGACTGACCACTCTGTTCTCGGACCATTCTGTCCTCTCACCTGGATGGAGAGAAGGCTAGTGTAGAGAAGTCTACCAGCGGAGTTACAGAGACCATTGTGCAGAGCGTTCATAGGGTTTCACAGAGATAGAGAAGGAAAGATACTTTCAAGACAATATAGAAATATTGGTCATCCACATTATAAGGCATGGAGGGTGTTCAAAACCAGAAAAGTTGACCATATAGTGAATCCCAGCTGTGGCAAAGCACATGAAGGAAAGAAACACCCCCCCTCAAACACACAACCCACCCCATACTCCACCCCACCATCCCCTTCCCCTGCCCCTTATCCCACACTTTGAACTCCTGAAGTGAGAAGGGGAGAAATGCAGCGAGAGCAGAATTAATCTATGCGTAGAGAATGATGTGTAACCTCTCCAGTTAATCCCATCAACCTTGGCGCATGGACACATCCTGGGACACATGCAAACACCGATCAAACATGTCCTCTCTCGCTCACACCTGGTCGGATCCCCCAGGATCCCCATATATCCCACTGGGTGGGCAAATACCCCTGAGTCTCCTATGGTAGCCCTCAGTCCTGTAAACCTGTGAACGACCTTAGTATTACCCACAGATATAATGCATGACACGTCTAGTGCACAGAATTACATGTGTTTAGGAGTGTTTGTATGGTTGAATGCGGCAGATTCTGTTTTCAGCCCAACAGTAGCCCTGTCCTGCCCTGCCACTCTATTTACAGGAGTAGGTGGTTCCCCCTCACTATTGAATGTCACTTGTCAACATGAGGTGAAATAGTCTGTCATTATATCATCCAGGGTGGTTATAATTCCAGCCATAACACCTCTATGGTTCTATCTCTCTATTTCTCCCTGTTTTCCGAGGGTCTTAGCCGGAAGGCTGCTTGTTGTTCCTCCAGTCTGAGAAGGGGAGAGCGGCCGGCAACGGACCCCCTCAGTGAGTTGGGCTGTTTTACCCACGGCCCCATGCAGTCCCTGACAATAGAACCAGGCTGGAATCCTCGTCTGACCTATTGTTGCAGGGGGAGCCAAAGAGGCTGGTTGAGGTCCAGAGTTTGTATTCAAAATGTGTCTCAGAGAAGGAGTGCTGATCTAATCATTATGATCTAAAAGGCTTAACAGATCCAAGATCTGTTATCCTACTCTGAGACGCTTTGCCTCCACCCGAGCAGGCCTCCTTATTACACTGTATTTGCTTTGGAGATGATCTCATCCCAGGTGAACCTTTATAGGTTACTGGCTCCTCTTAATGATACTCTATTCCTTTACAAAGCCATCATTTTTGGTTTTACATACTACCTATACACTACCGTTCAAAAGTTTGGGGTCACTTAGAAATGTCCTTGTTTTTGAAAGAAAAACTTTTTTTTTTGTCCATTAATAATAATAACAAATTGATCAGAAATACAGTGTAGATATTCTTAAAGTTGTAAATGACTATTGTAGCTGGAAACAGCAGATTTTAATGGAATATCTACATAGGCCCATTATCAGCAAACCATCATTCCTGTGTTCAAATGGCTCGTTGTGTTAGCTAATCCAAGTTAATCATTTTAAAAGGCTAATTGATCATTAGAAAATCCTTTTGCAATTATGTTAGCATAGCTGAAAACTGTTGTGCTCATTAAAGAAGCAATACAACTGACCTTCTTTAGACTAGTTGAGTATCTGGAGCATCAGCATTTGTGGGTTCAATTACAGGCTCAAAATGACCAGAAACAAAGAACTTTATTCTGAAACTCGTCAGTCTATTCTGGTTAGAGCCAGTTTGCGCTGTTCTGCGTTATACGAGATCATCAGTTTCTTGGCAATTTCTCGCATGGAATAGCCTTCATTTCTCAGAACAAGAATAGACTGGTGAGTTTCAGAAGAAAGTTATTTGTTTCTGGCTATTTTGAGCCTGCAATTGAACCCACAAATGCTGATGCTCCAGACACAACCCAACCAGCCGCACTGCTTCTTAACACAGCGCGCAGTCAACCCAGAAGCACCAATGTGTCGAAGGAAACACCGTGCACCTGGCAACCTTGGTTAGCGCGCACTGCGCCCGGCCCGCCACAGGAGTCGCTGGTGAGACAAGGATATCCCTACCGGCCAAACCCTCTCTAACCCGGACGACGCTATGCCAATTGTGCATCGCCCCACGGACCTCCCGGTCGCGGCCGCTTACGACAGAGCCTGGGCGCGAACCCAGAGTCTCTGGTGGCATAGCCCTTAACCACTGCGCCACCCGGGAGGCCCTGATGCTCCAGATACTCAACTAGTCTAAAGATGGCCAGTTTTATTACTTCTTTAATCATAACATCAGTTTTCAGTTGTGCTAACATAAATTGCAAAAGAGATTTCTAATGATCAATTAGCTTAATAAAATTATAAACTTGGATTAGCTAACACAACGTGCCATTGGAACACAGGAGTGATGGTTGCTGATAATGGGCCTCTGTAGGTCTACGTAGATATTCCATAAAAAGTCTCCAGCTACAATAGTCATTTACAACATTAACAATGTCTACACTGTATTTCTGATCAGTTTGATGTTATTTTAATGGACAAAAAAATGGCTTTTCTTTAACAAACAAGGACATTTCTAAGTGACCCCAAACTTTGAACAGTAGTGTTTCCAAATAACTAATTTGATTGAAAAATATAAACGCAAAGGGTGTAAAGGGTTGATCCCATGTTTCATGATCTGAAATAAAAGATCCCAGCAATTGCACATAGTCACAAAAAGTGTATTTTTTATTTTGTGCATGAATTTGTTTATAATAGATCAGGGCCTAATGAATGTATTTCTATTGACTGATTTCTTTATATGAACTGTAACTCAGTAAATTCATTGACATTTTTTATATTTTTGTTCAGTATATATATTTGACTTGTTTATAATGAATACAGATTTCCATTACCTACCGACAATGTAGTCTTATTTCTTTTCATTTACCTGATCAAATGGATGGTAGAAAACTATAATGAAATGCTGCTTTTAGAAGTGAAATAACACTCATTGTGGTGAGATTGTATGAACACCAAGAGCAATATTCCATAAAGAATTGTACCTAAACATACCTAAAATCATTTAAAAACTGGGACTTTTAATCATATTTGTGCAGTTAGTATACCCTTGAGATTTATTTGAAAAATCTCCTCTTCAGCGATGTCAGGCTCTTAATCTAAAATACCATGACAACCTCATCTAGTAACCTGGTAATATTGACTCAACCATTCCCAACCTATGAACTACAAATATCGATGTCATCCACTCTGTAAACGGATGTTGTCTGCTTGCTCTAGCCCTACCTGGTACATGCTCCTGACTCTATATACCTCATTCAATATCAGATCATATTTATAGCAATTCATAGGAGATCCATACAACCTCTAGTCTCAAAGCCAGGACACGTTACATAATAGCAACACATGGTCACTCAACATCTACAAGTTTCATTTCAAACACATTGAATATGTCAGTCAGTTGGGAGCCCTTGGGACTGAGGCTTGGAAGTCCTCCAAATTCAATACAACTACCTGTTAACCTCGCCTTCAACTACGTTTTACAATTGTACACTTTCAATTCATGGGTAATAAAAACATGAGAACAAATAAAAAAATGTGACATTTGCTGCATCTCGCAACGTCTCTGAAAGCTCTTGTAACATTTCACAATGAACTAAATGCCTAATCTGCATTGTAGCTAATCTCACATGGTATTTCAGTTATTTTTCTCTAACATTAAAGTACCGATGATGCCAGATTTCAATGAATGTGGTTTAAATTCCTTTATTTTAAAAGAAAAAACTCCAAACATTTCTTTAAAACATCCAGAACACAGTAACAAATGCAACACAACAAAGATGGGAGTTATTACAGTCGTCAAGTTTCTGTCAGTCACAGGAATGAGACTAACAAGAACCCATCACTTTAGGACTACAGAAATGGGAAGACAAAAAGGGTGATGAAGACAAAGAGAGAAAGGGTGATGAAGAAAGAGAGAAAGGGTGATGAAGAGAGATTCAATTCAACTGTAAGATCGGCGCCGGAGGTTGGTTTTGATGAGGATTCATAGTCGTCGTTTTCCTGCAGAGGGGTATGGAGGGTTGGCTGGGGAACGACAGTGACGTCTCTTAGCTGAACTTGGCTTTAGAGAAGTCCATCTCTGGGTGCTGCGACATGAACCTGGAACACAATGGGGGGGGGGGGGTCACATCCTAGAGTCTGAACAGTGAGAGAGTAGCCTGGTTCCAGGCTACAAGGGTTTGGCAATGACAACGATCATAGGCGTTTGCAAGACTAGCCATGTTTAATAGTCAGATTACACTGGATAAACTCATCCCAGCATTGAGCCCAGTAAAATGACAGTGGAGAAAGCCAAGCTGGTACCAGCACAGTGAAGCCAGTTACAGATGCACTGAAGTGGACATTTTCTGTGACACCGATAGGTCAATATTTTCTTCGCAATATTGACCTCTCCCTTCATTTTCTCACCTCCACAACAGGCCAATGCAGATATAATTTAAGGCTTTTAAATTGCCCGATACCGACATGGTTAAAAGAACACCTTACAAAGTAACCACATCAGACTAACACCCATTTATAAAGGATTTGGATTTCCTCTATTGTGTCACACAGTAATGAACAGAAGTCTAACCATAGTAAGGGTACTAGATCTTTTGAATAGGACACTTTCATAAACAGAGGAAGTGTGAGACGTGGCAGAATGACATCACACATATAACCAGCCAACCTATTATTGGCCTCGCCTCGTCATGACCAGGATAGGGGGTAGAAGGGATTAATAACATGAACTTTGATAAGAGACTGTTCTCTACATCCATCTCCGATGGCTCCTTCCCTTAAATAGGGTTTCTAGTAAGCCACAGGTGAACAAGGGTAACCTAACGCTGGCCTTGCTCGTGACTGGGACTAGAAGGGGTTAATTAATAACCTCCACAGTGATAAGAATGTCCTGTACATCCATCTCCAATGGTTACGGCTCCTTCCCTCTATCCCGTACACACCCCTTATCACTGTGTAATGGTTCTTCTACCTATACTAGTCTAGTGAATCATACAGAGATCATTCAGGCAGTATTTGCCAACTATCACTAATGGACCTCACATTGCTCAGGTCACGTCACTGGGAAATAAGGACATGGTCATTGTCTGGTCATGCAATCTGTCGAATACAGAGCATATTCATAAGACGACGCAGTATGTAAAATGCATATAACTTTGTTCTTGTATAAATAAATAAATAACAGGGCACAAACTATGCAATCCACCTGCTCATAACAAAAAGGCTTTGAATAGGGATAACATATAATCCACCTGCTGAAAAGGAGTGCAGTGGGTGACACGGGGCATTATGATGGTCGAGGAACAACAAGTGAGGTCAGCTCTAGTCTCCGGACTCAGTTGGGAAGCTGGTACAGACGTCTCACTATCTGTTTATGGCTGCAATGATTGTGTGACCTGACCTTGACAGGAAACAGTAGGAGGCAGCCGCTTTTACATTCACCTTTTCCTCGTTTCTATGGCTCTGCTAAACTATCCAGTATATTGGAACATGTTTGACAATAAAAAGAAAAGCACCAAGTAAACCTATAGAAAGTAAACAGCAGACAGAACATCGTCTTGTCAGTAGGTATATAACATGAAGTACTTTTCTAATGTTCAATTCTGTCAGTAGATTACCAGTAGTTAAGTCCCAGTGATTATTGGGATAGGTCAAACATTTCACTGTCTGTGTTTTTATTTTCTTTATTTAACTAGGCAAGTCAGTTAAAAATAAATGCCTTATTTACAATGATGGCCTACCCCTGCCAAACCTGGACGACGCTGGGCCAATTGTGTGCCGCTCTATTGGACTCCCAATCACGGCCGGATGTGATTCAGCCTGGATTTGAACGAGGGACTGTAGTGACGCCTCCTGCACTGAGATGCAGTGCCTTAGACCACTGTGCCACTCTGGAGCCCAATGTTAAGAAAAGTACTGCACTACTTAAACTGTGTCATGATGGACATGCTATATGATGGTGCTATAAGCAATGTGCTGAAAGCTACTTTTTGAGGATGTCTTGTTTCTTCTGCTCTTCGGAGGTGGGTAGACCCATGGACTTCTGTCTCTGATCATACATCATCTTCTCCACCATACCACGGGTCTCCCCATCCAGATCTGACAGCTGAGACAGCAGGAAGAGAGAGAGGGTGAGAGGGAGGAATATAGAGAGATGGAAGAGGAGTGATAGAGAGATGGAGAGTGAGGAATATAGAGAGATAGAAGAGGAGCGATTGAGAGATGGAGAGTGAGGAATATAGAGATGGAGAGTGAGAGGGAGGAAAACAGAGAGATGGAAGAGGAGCGATAGAGAGAGGGAGGAATAGAGAGAGATGGAAGAGGAGCGATAGAGATGGAGAGTGAGGAATATAGAGATGGAAGAGGAGCGATAGAGAGATGGAGAATGAGGAATATAGAGAGATGGAAGAGGAGCGATAGAGAGATGGAAAGAGAGGGAGGAATATAGAGATGGAGAGTGAGAGGGAGATGGAAGAGGAGAGATAGAGAGATGGAGGGTGAGAGGTTAGGAATATAGAGAGATGGAGAGAGAGAGGGAGGAATATAGAGATGGAGAGAGGGAGGAATATAGAGATGGAGAGTGAGAGGGAGATGGAAGAGGAGAGATAGAGAGATGGAGGGTGAGAGGTTAGGAATATAGAGAGATGGAAGAGGAGCGATAGAGAGATGGAGGGTGAGAGGTTAGGAATATAGAGAGATGGAGAGAGAGAGAGGGAGGAATATAGAGATGGAGAGTGAGATGGAGATGGAAGAGGAGAGATAGAGAGATGGAGGGTGAGAGGTTAGGAATATAGAGAGATGGAAGAGGAGCGATAGAGAGATGGAGGGTGAGAGGTTAGGAATATAGAGAGATGGAGAGAGAGGGAGGAATATAGAGATGGAGAGAGGGAGGAATATAGAGATGGAGAGTGAGAGGGAGATGGAAGAGGAGCGATAGAGAGATGGAGGGTGAGAGGTTAGGAATATAGAGAGATGGAGAGAGAGAGGGAGGAATATAGAGATGGAGATGGTGAGAGATGGAGAGTAAGGGAAAGAGCTTTAGTAAGTGGGAGATAAATGACCCTTTAATCTTTAAATAAAGTAGAATAATCACATGTTCTCTTGCAATATACAGTGAGCCTTGCATCGGTAGCTTGGCGTTTGTTACCTTCGAGTTCTCTGGACAGATCTTCTTTGTATTGAGTTCTGGATCCGTGGTCACCAACTTATTCCACCACTCCATCTTGTTGATCTGAAACAGACGCAAGGCATGATTTAGTGTATTAAAAGGTTTCAGAGTGAAAGAGATGTTTACAAGAGAAATAAAAGCAGTACCTTCTCCAGGTGAATGGTGACCACCTTGCCGTCCTCAATGAGCCAGGAGCTCTCCTCCACCTTGACGTGGTTGTAGAGCTGTCCATCGATCACAGGAGGATGGCCCTTCAGACCCACCTTCAGCACACCACGCTGGATGTCCACCACCACATCCTTCCCCTTCATACGGAACTTCACATCAAAAGGCACCACCAGCTGAGGGGGCGGGATAAAGGGGAAAACCCAATTAGAATGAAGGCACCACCAGCTGGGGGGCGGGATAAAGGGGAACACCCAATTAGAATGAAGGCACCACCAGCTGGGGGGCGGGATAAAGGGGAACACCCAATTAGAATGAAGGCACCACCAGCTGGGGGGCGGGATAAAGGGGAAAACCCAATTAGAATGAAGGCACCACCAGCTGGGGGGCGGGATAAAAGGGAACAACCAATTAGAATGAAGGCACCACCAGCTGGGGGTGGGATAAAGGGGAACAACCAATTAGAATGAAGGCACCATCAGCTAGCAAGATAAAGAAGAACACACAGAATGCCTGATTACATCTTGCCCAATACTAACCCAATCCCTAGCAACTGGGGGCAGAAAGATAATCATCCGCTCTGAAATAGAGGAGCTGCCCAGCCCATGCATAATGTGCAAAATGAACAGAGAGCACAAAATACCCCATCATAGTTAAACAATCATGCTACAGTTAAACTTTAATATCCATGCACTAGGGGATACTAAAACCAAAGGCAAATAAACTCACGTCCACTTCAGACAGGGATTGTGTCCAACGATAGTTGGCCAGGTCAGCTCCATTGCCTGCATTAGGTTTAATCTTGTCCTTGTCTTTCTCATCTTCTTCTCCATCGGAATCAGTCTGGCAGAAATCAACTAGTTATGAATTTGCTTTAATTGCCTTCAACATGCATAAAATACCCTTCTGCTGTTAACTATATGCATACGTTTTCCCCCCTAGTTTATTTCCCAAGTGAGATACCCCGTCTATATGATAGCAGGGGAAACAGTGATGTCTCACTACAGCTCATTTATCTACTGAGGCATCCCAACCAAATCTCTTACCTCCTTCTCTCCCTTCTCTCTCCCTTCCTTCTCAGCTTTCTCAGGTGGAATTTCTGCATTTGTGTTTGTGGCCTCTTTCTTCTCCTCTTGTTTCTTTTGCTGAAACCAAGACAAGACAAAGACAGACACCAAGCGTCATCAAGACAAAGACTAGGATGGTCCCCGATTAAAAAAAACATTGGTTTACAGAGAGTTGTCTGTTCTTTACCAAGAGTTGTCTGTGTTTTGTGCTCATGCACATAATTATGTTACCCAACCTTCCCCAGTAAAACTAACCCTGTCTGAATAGGGTACAATAGAGCCTGACCTATAGCATATCATAATAACATCAATAAATTGGTTATAACAAACTCTGAACACCGTAATACGTGATAGCAAAATTGATGCAAAGGACGTGACGAATACAATTTAAACTGGGGGATGTTTTCTGGTTGCTCAGGAGGTAAAGGGAAAATCTGATGTGTGGAATAAATGTGACTAGTTGTGTAAAATCCCAGAGATCAAGAAAAATACGGTAAGGAGCAATTGATGCATGCATATTATGTGTCTTAAACAGGTGCTGTATCGATTACAATATGAATTTTCTGACCGTTTGGAACAATGTAAACACTAAGGTAAAAGCGTACCAGAGAGTCTGCTCTAACATTTTTATGTTAAGCCTTTATTACAGTAAAGACTAAAAACAGTTGCATTCATTCATGAATGCAATTTCCCGAAAAGGAAAAGTTTATTTATTGCTTTAGTGTATTTAAATAAATGTCATGCTTAATTGCGTTTCAAATCATGAATGACTCGTATGCTGTGTGGTGACATGAACGAATGAATGATTGATACAGTAGCCTATAGAAGTATTGAAATATAGGCCTAAGTTAATTACAGTAATAAGACTAAACAGGATGCCCTAGAGCTTGATGGGGGGTTATACAAGGCTGCTATATTAATCCTACTAATGATAATGACATTACTTATCATCATAATAATAATAATAATAACAACGAGATCAAGAAAAAGGAGGGGTTATGTTATAAATATAATTTCCCCAACAATTTAGAACAGTGTAAAGACTAAATCAATTATAAATAATACTAGAAAGGCTGTTCTAACTAAAATTACAGCGAAGCAAAGATTAAACACCGTCTAAGTTGTGAAATTGTTTACTCGACATGTCGTTGAGTGTGGCTTGGTAGTCACGGAATCAGTAGGCTATTAAACAAACACTCAAACAGGCAACAGAAGCAAGATCTGTCTTATTTCTGTAGATATATTGATGATTTATAAAGACAGGCACATTTAACAGTTAGGCTATTGATTATAGACCTAATTAAGTTGGGGTTTCCTCTCTCCTCACTTTTCTTAGACAATAAGTCCAGGGCTGTTTTCTTCTCTCCTCATTCTGCTGCTGTTCTCCACAGCATTGTTCTCAACATCAATATGCTGGTTAACTTTGCAATTATGCACATAGCAACATGGTCTAGGAAAAGGCACAAATTCAACAGCACAATGCTGTGTTTCAGAACCATGGAAAGCGACCGGTAAAACGCGCATTTGTTATAAAATAATATTATTTTTAGTGTTTCAACATTGTTCTTATGTAATATAACCATATACAATTTCAGTTTAATATGTCTTAGACTGATGGACTGTGCCATCTCCAAGGCCTCCACAATGGATCAGTTCACTCAGCGTGAATCAGACGGTTGATATTTTCTGCTACTGCTCGACTAAAGAAATCTCAGTCCGCCAACAAGCCTATCGACCAAACAATTGACCAGTCGACTAAACGAGGTCAGCCATAACAAAGACAAACCGTTAAATCTAATGTGTATAGCACATCAAACATTCATAAGTGACAACACGTTTTTCTTACCTTGTCGATTTCAGACTGAAGTCTCTCTGCCTCTTCGTCTGTCAGTTCTTTGATTTTGGGCTCGTCGTCTGCTTTCTTAATCTTATTTTTCTCCTCTTCTTCAGCTAGCTTAGCAGCCCTCTCTGCCTTCTCTCTCTTCTCCTTCTCCTGTCTCTTCTCCTTCTCTCTGTGGGCCTTCAGGGCAAGACCGCTGTGTTGGGCAAACGACTCCTTCACCAGCTGGGGACAGAGGTATTATTACTAGGTAACACAGCCACAAAGTCATAAACCCCTCTTATTTCTACAAATTTCTCCTCTTCAAATCTAATTTTAAAACCTGAGCCTAACCCCAATCCTAACCTTAAAACAACTTTAAAATGTTTACTATATAGCCAATTTTGACTTTGTTACTGTGCTAGTTCATAAGATTAGACATATTAGTTCAGCATATCTTGATGTATGCATTTTTGTTCTGTTAGGTATCCAATTTTGGACTCACCTTCTCTGGTGCACCTGCCTCGCCACCCGTAAAGAAGTCTGTTTTACGCCGGAGGAAGCTGAAAAACGTGTTTACTAACTGTTGGACGAACAAATATTACATTAGAGATGATATATAGCCAACCTGCGCCTTATATGACTCACAAGCCTATTTGTTATGGCTTACTAACGGTACCACACCAACATGCCTAAACACTGCTAACTACCCTATGGTTAACGATTGCGCTACTGGTGTGATATTTAATATATGCGACTAACATTAGCTACATGTTTGTGGTGTTATATGCATGGTGCAAACGCTGGACATTTTCCCATCCCCCATAGAGCAAACTTAATTAGCCGGCTAGCCAGTTGTTGATGAATTTGCTAGCTAATGTTAGCATGCTATCAAACTGTAATTTACCTCTTGTACACCTCCTTCGTGCTGTTGTGCCATAACAAGCAACATCCCGTCATACTTTTCATCATCACCCATTTTCTGTTCTAATATATATATATATATCCTTATATATATATATAAACTTGTTTGAAAATATAATTTGAAACGGACAGGCTAGCAGCAACAGGGAGCAATGTAAAGTCACGTTGCTGTACTACTTCCTGGAAACAAGCACCGCCTTGTTTCTAAGAGAATGGAAAGTTTGATGCAATGGGAGGCCAAGCTTTTAAATGACAACCAAACAGCCAATTAGATCGTGTTACATGAACGGATATGGACACATTCAAATTTTAACGGGGGGAAAATAGGAATATTCTAGATTAGAAATTAGTGTTTGATTGATGGCAAAAATATTGCAAATTAATTATGCCATAATTATCGTATATTCATTTTATTTCACGATTACACATTATTTCTTCGTTAATCTGTTATAACTGTGCATTTGAATAAATGAAAATGTATTTATGGAAAGACATTTTTACACGCAAACAGATGATTTGTATGCTCAAGGATAACATTCTGATTCTGAAATTCTTTATTGTAGCCATTATAGCTAATTTCCCCACCTCTGAATCAGCAATGATCCTATTGAAAATGTTACATATAATAGTTGTAGAACATCTTTCTAATTCTAACCCTCATTTATTGTCCATGATAGTGATTTAGCCGGAGATATCGCTGATGGATAGATGTCATTGACCAACAGCTCTTTGACCCAGATAACATATCTGTGGCGCCATGACTGAACTATTCAAATAAAGTGAAATAAGGGTCACAATGACCATCACACAGAGTTATGTTGAGTGATATGCAACATGAGTGGAAATATTAATGTTTTCTATGTTGCATAGCCTATTTGCAAAAACACATGTAAGGCCAAAAATAAAGTAGGCTATTGATCATGATAATAAAATTATATCTATCTATGTGATTAGGATCTAGGCTACTTCTGTTGTTTTCCTAAAATTATATTACTCTTTGTCAATACCAACATTTATGCTGCTATCCTATGATCCTAAGTCTGCATTTACCCCTTAACTAGCACGTAATCGAAGACTGAACCAAGGCTGTGTGTTGGGGTAGCAGTCTGTATGGGAGCATTGACCCTGTCCTTGGTAGCCTGGTACAGGCTGAGTTAGTAACTGCAGGTAAACATGATAAATGACATTGACCCCAGAGCGCAGCCGGCTTCCTCACATCTCTCACATCTCTCACATCCCTCCCTGCAGGGCAAATGTCACAGTTGTTATGAATACGCCCTATTACCTCGCTCCACGTGGATAGAACCCAACGCAGCGAGCAGAGCAGTCCAGGGTCACTCTGTTGTTCTCGGGTGTGTGTGTGTGCTCTGAGGGGGAGGGGTCAAGGCTGACTTGTCACACACAGATCAGAGAAGCGTGTCCTATCTTCCTATAAATAGGACTTGGGCTACTGGAGTTGTCAGACAGTCAGAGCTGCTGATCACACTGCTGGACAATATTTCAAAGAGAGAATGTGGCTATTCTCACCTCTGTAGCATAGCTCTGTAAAGCCTCCGCACTGGGGACATCTTATCATCTACTGATTGATTGACACTTTATTGATCCTCAAAGGAAAATTCATCATGATGTTTCCACTTGAAGAGATGAAGACCACCTGTCACTGTTCAGGTTACCGGGAGCAACAACATCAGCCTCACACCATCCTGTACAATATCCTGAGCCGGGCGGACAGTAACTACAACAACAACAACAGTCTGATCAACAACAACCACGTGAACCAGTATGACTACAACATGATAATGCCTCACAACTGTCATTGCGAGTGGCGACGGGCAGTGTGTCTGAAGAACCCTGCGGGAACCTGTCAGGTGGCGTCTGATGTTCTGGTCAAAACCATCCGCTTCATGAAGAGTTTACCCTCCTTCAGTCAGCTTCCAGTGGATGATCAGCTATCTCTGCTGAGGGACTGCTGGGTGCCCCTGTTCTCTCTGGGCCTGGCCCAAGAACGGACTGTGTTCGAGGTGATGGATGTACCACAGGCTAGCATGCTGAGGAAGATTCTCCTTAACAGTCAGGGGCCACGGAGTGAGGAAGAGCAAGAGGAGGAAGATGAGGGGAAGAGGTCTCTGCCCACACTGGCTGGGGTGCATAAACTCAGATCCTGTCTGAACAGACTGTGGACTCTGAATCTAAGCCCAAAGGAATATGCCTATCTGAAGGGTGCTATGCTGTTCAATCCAGGTAAAGCTCTTCTTCTCAGCATGATATGGTCTACTGTGGAACTCCAAATCTACCTGAACTGACATTCTATTAATTTCATTCGATTGAAATATTTGAAGCAATCAATGGCATAATCAATGATTATTTAACAATCTAACATGAAAAATTATGGTATACAGCTTCACTCTTCAGTCACATTAGTGTTAAACTGCTGATGGTGGAATACAGTTGAATTGACATTCCATTTACCCCAATTCCTCTTAACAGACGTCCCAGGATTGAGCACCACTGTATTTATCAACAGTCTCCAACAGGAGGCCCAGAGAGCTCTACAGGAGGTTGTCCTGACCCTTCACCCAGGAAACTCGGGTCGATTCAGCCACATCCTACTATCGACTTCTGCCCTACAGGCTGTCAGCCAATCACTCATCACAGAACTGTTCTTCAGACCTGTTATTGGTCAGGCGAATCTGTTTGACTTGTTAAGTGAGATGCTGTTTATGAGACAAGAGTACAGCTGAAAGTTTGTGCGTGTGTATGGGGTATGTGTGTGAATTACATTTTAGGTTATTTTCTACTGACAAATATGAATGTGAAGATTGCAACTAAGCAATACAAGTTTTATAAACAAAATGTTTCAGTTTCTCTCTTCTTTACACATATTTAATCACTCTTCTATCATTCATTTTTGGCATACATCTGACAATTTATCAGTGGTGTGATAAAAATAAATGAAGTGAGAGCTACTGTATTTTCCACTGATAGAAAAATCATGGACTAATTGTACTCGCTCTTAGCATGATATGTACTCTGGCTCCTTCTAGTGGTTTCCTACATGCAACTACAAACATGTTGTGCTGTATACCATACAGGGAAGTACAGAATGGAAAGTACCAAAAATCCCTTGAGTGATATTACCTGGAATTGAACATTTCAATGCATGATAAGGGAGACTAAATGTGGCATTGGGCCATGTATTAATACTCAACTAGCTCAACAATGTGTAAACAGTTATCCATTTCCTGTAAACCTACCTCTTATCAATTTCCTGTCTATGGCCAGAACCAGAATAACCTGTTTTACATGAACAACCAAACATGTAGTCAGTCATCCTGTTACAGTTATTTGGTGGCCTGTATTATTTTGTCCTTGACAAAGATAAAAGTAATCCCCAGGGGGCACAAATGAACACCCCGTCAGTGTGCACCTGCCAGAGTCTGTGTAGCGTAAGTCTTAAATGTTGGCCTGTTCAACATGGCAAAGCATTACAGAACATTCAGACAAAAATGTATTGAGTAGAATCAAAAATATGCTTGCCTTCCATTGTAAGAAAACATTATTGTGTCAGATCTTTTCAATCTTTTGACATGCTAAAAGTTTCACCTCACAGAACCCCCATTGGCTCTCACAGTCTGCATGTTGTCAGACATTCTTCCATTTTGATACATCAACTCTATAGAACTGAGGTGAAAATAGACGAAGAGTATTGTGTGTGATTATTGTGTGACTCAAGTCTAGTCATGTGAAGGGAAAAGGCTATTTAGAAAGAATGAAGACCCAGACATACACAGAGCTTAATGTCAACACACAAAACGTAGGACTCTGACTTCTATTGGTGAGCTAATGAAAGGTGAGGTAGTCACAGTTTGACATCTTTTTTTAAATTACAATGCAAGTCATTAATTTACACATGCTTAGAGTGGCAGATCCTAAATTCCACATAAACCCACTTAGTCTCCCCTTGTGCAGAACTAAAATTAGACTTAAGTGGAAGTTAGAATTTTCCCCATAGAGAACAACTCATATCCTTTATACCAACCACAATAAAACATTAGACAAAATGTGCAAGAATCGCATGTCATTAACGCCATCACAACTTCATTTGTATGTCACTTTTTTTTAATAGTTTTATATAAAATCACAGAATTGCATACATTATAAAAGTTCATTTCACATATGTACTCATTGGAGTCTACAATAATATCATGTTACAACATTAGCTGGGCCACATGCTCGCTAAAGACTTTGAAGCATTACCCATTTTAAAGCAATCTCAACATATTAGGATTAAAGTTATGTATTGTAGTACGATTTTCCCATGGCATCAAAAGATCCTTCTACAATTGTATTTCACAGTCACCAATAAGCCAATAACAACATCCATTGTCTTTGAGGTGTTCTTTCTTCATAAGTTCCGAGTGGTTTTTGGCCTCCAGTACATTCCAGGTTGGTTCTTGGTGTCGAAACCACTGCATTATTCACATGGGTTAAACCTTACGAAGACTAAGACCGTCAGGTCCAAACACAGCATAATAAAACCGTGGCGCAATCAAGTGTGCGGTTATCTATATTTCTTGGGTCAGTTTACTTTACCCTGCAAGTCCCTGGATGCAAGTACACTACCTTGAAACTGGTTCTTGTGTCAGTGTTGGGGGTTGACCTGATAAAGCAGAAAGAGATCAAACAGCAGTGGAGAGTGGGGTTTCATATTAACACAGATAGTTGTTATTCAAGGATAAAGGGACATACAGCACTAAAGTAATACGAGGGCGATAAGAAGAACGGACATCAAAACAGAAGCTTCTGGAAGGGTCTGATAAGTCTACAGTAACTTCTCTCTGAGACAGACCAACCCCCAAACACGGACGCAATATGTCAGAATCAAAAATACATTCACTACCCTGAGTGCATTATAATCTTTCAAAATACAGATGACACGATTCATAGTATAGTCTTCAAAGTCATGGTCTTTGGAGTAGTTTGCATATGCGTAATACTCCTCCCACCTAATTTACCAAGTGCAATTCTCTGGCTCCTTCAAGGTCCCAACACAGAATTCAATAGAACATACAATACATGTGTAACTATGGGTCCCAACCTCTCCAGCTGGGGACTGGTGAGATGCTCCGTGGCATCAGGAGTGTCGAGGATGGGTCATCATGTTCTGACCGGGGTCCAGGGCAGGGGCATGCCGAACACAGAGATCTGATGCTCAGAACTTTCGGCTTAAATCAAAATATAAAGGTATGAGATATATAATAGAACAGACAAACTTCATTGTCAACGCAATGAGGAAATTTGGCTTCAAAGTTCACACATAAAATGCAAATGACAACGAAAACATCAGGAGTACCGTAATTTCTGGACTATTAAGCGCACCTGAATATAAACCGCACCCACTGAATTATTAAAAAATATGTATTTTGTACATAAATAAGCCGCACATGTCTATAAGCCGCAGGTGCCTACCGGTACATTGAAACAAATGAACTTGGTCACTATCTTCCTCCTCCTTTGCACTGAAACCACTGAAGTCATCTCCTTCGGTGTCGGAGTTGAATAGCCTCAGATTTGCTTCATCCGATATTGGATCGTTTTCATTGTCGCTCTCGTCACTTTCATCCGGAGGCAAATACCCCGCTGAGCTCATGCTGCCCCTTCAACACGCAGCAGTCCAGCCTTTTGAAACCCGTTGATGATAGTGGATTTTTTGACAATGCTCCACGCTGTCAGGACCCACTGGCAGGCCCGTTTTAGTGAAGGATTTCTCCCCACTTGTCATCCAAGCCTCCCACTGAACAAGGAGCGCCACCTTAAATGCACGATTTACACTGATGTCGAGTGGCTGCAAATACTTTGGGCCATCTGCGTTTCTTCCCTCTGAAAACTTTTGTTGTCTTTTTGCACTGAGTCAGTTCCTCACGCTGCTGTTTCCAACGTCTTATCATCGACTCATTAAGGCCAAGCTCCCAGTCAGCAGCTCTATTTCCTTTTCCAACAGCCAGATCGATCGCCTTCAACTTGAAAGCTGCATCATATGCATTTCTCCGTGTCTTTGCCATGATGAGGGTGAAAAAATTACTACCGTAATCAGAATGATGGGAAGTTTGAGCGTGCTCGATTTACGTCACATTATGTGACGGTTCTCAGTTTTTTGGCGGCATGAATCTTGTGAAAGCGGGAAAAATCCATAAATTAGCCGCGTCATTGTATAAACCGCGAGGTTCAAAGCGTGGGAATAAACTAGCGGCTTATAGTCCGGAAATTACGGTACCTTGTCATCAACTTACAGTGCCTTGCGAAAGTATTCGGCCCCCTTGAACTTTGCAACCTTTTGCATTTCAGGCTTCAAACATAAAGATATAAAACTTTATTTTTTTGTGAAGAATCAACAACAAGTGGGACACAATCATGAAGTGGAACGACATTTATTGGATATTTCAAACTTTTTTAACAAATCAAAAACTGAAAAATTGGGCGTGCAAAATTATTCAGCCCCTTTACTTTCAGTGCAGCAAACTCTCTCCAGAAGTTCAGTGAGGATCTCTGAATGATCCAATGTTGACCTAAATGACTAATGATGATAAATACAATCCACCTGTGTGTAATCAAGTCTCCGTATAAATGCACCTGCACTGTGATAGTCTCAGAGGTCCGTTAAAAGCGCAGAGAGCATCATGAAGAACAAGGAACACACCAGGCAGGTCCGAGATACTGTTGTGAAGAAGTTTAAAGCCGGATTTGGATACAAAAATATTTCCCAAGCTTTAAACATCCCAAGGAGCACTGTGCAAGCAATAATATTGAAATGGAAGGAGTATCAGACCACTGCAAATCTACCAAGACCTGGCCGTCCCTCTAAACTTTCAGCTCATACAAGGAGAAGACTGATCAGAGATGCAGCCAAGAGGCCCATGATCACTCTGGATGAACTGCAGAGATCTACAGCTGAGGTGGGAGACTCTGTCCATAGGACAACAATCAGTCGTATATTGCACAAATCTGGATTAAAGATATCCATAAAAAGTGTCGTTTAAAGTTTGCCACAAGCCACCTGGGAGACACACCAAACATGTGGAAGAAGGTGCTCTGGTCAGATGAAACCAAAATTGAACTTTTTGGCGTAAAAGCAACACAGCTGAACACACCATCCCCACTGTCAAACATGGTGGTGGCAGCATCATGGTTTGGGCCTGCTTTTCTTCAGCAGGGACAGGGAAGATGGTTCAAATTGATGGGAAGATGGATGGAGCCAAATACAGGACCATTCTGGAAGAAAACCTGATGGAGTCTGCAAAAGACCTGAGACTGGGACGGAGATTTGTCTTCCAACAAGACAATGATACAAAACATAAAGCAAAATCTACAATGGAATGGTTCAAAAATAAACATATCCAGGTGTTAGAATGGCCAAGTCAAAGTCCAGACCTGAATCCAATCGAGAATCTGTGGAAAGAACTGAAAACTGCTGTTCACAAATGCTCTCCATCCAACCTCACTGAGCTCGAGCTGTTTTGCAAGGAGGAATGGGAAAAAATGTCAGTCTCTCGATGTGCAAAACTGATAGAGACATACCCCAAGCGACTTACAGCTGTAATCGCAGCAAAAGGTGGCGCTACAAAGTATTAACTTAAGGTGGCTGAATAATTTTGCACGCCCAATTTCAGTTTTTGATTTGTTAAAAAAGTTTGAAATATCCAATAAATGTTGTTCCACTTCATGATTGTGTCCCACTTGTTGTTGATTCTTCACAAAAAAAATACAGTTTTATATCTTTATGTTTGAAGCCTGAAATGTGGCAAAAGGTCGCAAAGATCAAGGGGGCCGAATACTTTCGCAAGGCACTGTATGTGCAAAATGAAGTTAAGTCCACAGGTTTAGTAATATATACATAATTGGTTCAGGACCTTCATCATCAAGAACAACTTGTCATCCACACGATTCAATTAGGTTCATATTACAGCATTTGGTTTATAAAACCTATTTATTTGTGTCTGACAAAGACAATACAAGTCTGACTTGCCCAAGGAGCTACAACCTTAAGGCAACCAATCCACCTCTGGGATAGGCTTAAATAAATAGGATGTTCACAATAAAAAGTCACGGAAAGGATCTATCTAACAGGGGAAGAGATAACGTTGGATATATGCCACAACATTCACTCTATTAGATCTTTCTCACTCAGATACTAACCCAACCGGTTTCAGTGTTTCCTAGATTTTTTTTTGTGCAGCGGTGGCAAAGGTCATGGAAGGGGGTGAATCACTGGGGAACTCCAGTCTGGATCATTTTTATGTAGGACTGTGAGAAGGTACACTATATATTAAAAAAAAAGTATGCGGATACCCCTTCAAATTAGTAGGTTTGTTTATTTCAGCCACCCCCTTTGCTGACAGGTGTATAACATGGAGCACACAGCCATGCAATTTCCATAGACAAACACTGGCAGTAGAATGGCCTTACTGAAGAGCTTAGTGACTTTCAACGTGGCACCGTCATAGGATGCCACCTTTCCAATAAGTCAGTTCATTAAATTTCTACCCTGCTAAAGCTGCCCCGGTCAACTGTAAGTGCTGTTATTGTGAAGTGGAAACGTCTAGGAGCAACAATGGCTCAGCCGCGAAGTGGTAGGGCACACAAGCTCACAGAACTGGACCACTGAAGCTCATAAATATCGTCTGTCCTCGGTTGCAACACTCCCTACTGAGTTCAAAACTGCCCCTGGCAGCATAATAATTGTTCGTCAGGAGCTTCATGAAATTCGTTTCCATGGCCGAGCAGCCGCACACAAGCCTAAGATCACCATGCACAATGCCAAGTGCCCTGCAGTAGTGGTGTAAAGCTCACGCCATTGGAGTGAAAACGCGTTCTCTGGAATGATGAATCACGCTTCACCATCTGGTAGTCCGACGGATGAAACTGGGTTTGGTGGATGCCAGGAGAACACCAGCTGACCAAATGCATAGTGCTAACTGTAAAGTTTGGTGTAGGAATAATGGCCTGAGGCTCTTTTTCATGGTTTGATCTAGGCCCCTTCATTCCAGTGAAGGGAAATCTTAATGCTACACCATAGAATAACATTCTAGACGAGTCTGTGCTTCCAACTTTGTGGCAACAGTTGGAAGGGAAGGCCCTTTCCTGTTTCAGCATGACAATACCCCTGTGCACATAGCGAGGTCCATACAGAGACGGTTTGTCGAGATCGGTGTGGAAGAACTTGACTGGCCTGCACAGAGCCCTGACCACAACCCCATCGAACACCTTTGGGATGAATTCGAACGCCGACTGCGAGTCAGGCCTAATCGCCCAACATCAGTGCCCGACCTCACTAATGCTCTTGTGGATGAATGGAAGCAAGTCCCCGAAGCAATGTTCCAACATCTAGTGGAAAGCCTTCACAGAAGAGTGGAGGCTGTTATAGCAGCAAAAGGGGGACCAACTCCATATCAATGCCCATGATTTGGGAATGAGATGTTCGATGAGCAGGTGTCCACATATGTTTGGTCATGTCGCGTAATTTCTGGTGACATTTTATAAGGGCAAGCTACTCCAAAAATAAAATCAATTACATAATGTAGTTATTTTGTTAGATACTTCTCCCTCTTAGCTGAAAAAACTTTTTCAAAGCCATTTTGGCTGTCATGCTAGCTGTTCAAATAATGGGAATTTGTTGCGCAATGCAGAAGTTAACTCCTTCCGAGGAATATGTTGCTAGGCAACCAACCCCCCTGCAATTCAAATCAAATTGTATTGGTCACATACACGTGATTAGCAGATGTTATTGCGGGTGTAGCGAAACGCTTGTGCTTCGAGCTCTGACAGTGCAGTAATATCTAACAACATACACCACACACAAATCTATTGATTTAAGACTATACATATGGATGAGCGATGTCAGAGCATTGCCGCTCTGTACGTGTCTAACGCTTCAAACACACCGACTGCGGCGTTGCATTTTGGTACACCAGAATTACATTCATTTCCAATGAAACGCTGCGTTTGCCTTGCAGCATTGCGTTGCAGAGGCGGTTGCAGTATGTTCGGGGTGTGGTGCATACGTTGGATTTATAGAAGGTAGGCGTCAAACTGTATGCGTAGATGGCTTGACAGAAATGGTAGCAGAAGGTGAATGTTGAACTTTTGTTGCACACATATCCAGATGATGCTGCTTACTATTTTGCACTATGACGCTGTCGGTGTGTTCGAAGCATTAAGCCAGTATGAGAAACGTGCTAACAAACGTTTGTGCTATGAAACTAAATAAATACTGCACTCTGACCCACAAAGCAAGGAAATTGAACTTGAAAAAGTAATGTAGTTTTTTTGGAATTTACAGCTGCTGTTGGTAAGTAATGATTCTGCTAGCTTCTGGCAAGACTTACTGCATCTTTAAAAATATATACATCAATTATATTTTCTATAAACTTTGTCTGGTTATAGTTATTTAAGTTTACACTGAAAGCGTTTTTCCATCCCCTAAAATTTTCCGGGGTGGTTGGCAACAATTTATAAGTGGCAATGTGCTGCTGCTAAATGAATACAAGGGAAATAATGCGGTTTCAGTAAACGTGTGTCTTGAAGGACTCTAACCACATCATAACAAGCTCTTAATGATGACTACAATAACACTGCACAGAACACACGTCAAGTCTCTTACCTGCTCTACTGTTGATCCTCATGTTCCTAGCATTCATATCAGAATCTGTCTCCTTGGATATCTGGATACAATAATCATCTTCAACGTAAAAAAAACAAACAAATAAAGAGTGACAGTCAACTAACAGTGTAATAACAAATTAATGACAAATTAAGTATCACTTCAATAAGTACGCAAAATAAGGGGAAAGCTGTTGGAAATGTTTATCCGTGGAGAAGTTGCTTACTGTTATTGCTGATGGTTGATGCTTGATAGTTGCTCATGGTTTCGTTACCACTGTCGGATGTTCTCCTCTGTGACTTTTTGCACTGAGGTCTCTTCTTGCTCTTCCTGGTGCTGATCCTGATAAAATAGAATAGATAAATGGTATATCAACTTTACTGTCCATTTTACAAAGTAAATGTATTCATTCGCTGTTGCGATACGCAACTGCTTTTGCGCACGCACACACACAAACACGTTGTGCCCTTGATCAAGGCAGTTAATCCCTACCAGTGAATGGTAGCTACCTGATGATGCCCTTGACCAGTCGACACTCTGCATCCTGCTCATCAAGCTGATGCTCTTCGGCCAGGTCACTGATAAGCTGGCTGATTTCACTGGTCTTCTTCAGGAACACTGAGTCTGAGGTGCAGTGGGCCAGCTCCTCGATCTGGTACTCAGAGTACAGCTCCAGAAGCTTTTGGGTGATCAGAGAGTCCACGTCACCCACACTCAGATCACCGATATCCCCCTCGTTCCAGGAGTAGGAGGGAGGGCTGTACCGTCTCCCTCCTCCTCCACCTCTTCCATTGTGTAACGGAGGCCTGGTAACGACCACCAGCTCCTTCTCCATTGTGGAAATGTGCACTTTGACCCCTCTGATGTAGACGTCCTCCGACCAATCAGAGTCACCACCACCACTCTCCTTACTGGTTTGGGGGTCGTTGGTCCCAAGGTGGCCCTGGAGACCACGGAGGCTGACCTTCTCCCGATCATCATCTGGGGAGCTCTGTCTGGGACTAGGGGCCAGGATGGTGCTCCGACACACCCTGTAGAGTCCACAGGTCAGCACACTGCACACCCAGCTCTTACAGCTTCCTGGGGAGGAGTGGGCACAGGGACCACACCCCTGACCCCCTGAAGGAGAGTCTCCAGATCCGGGGATGAAGCCAATGGTCTCCTCTGCCTCCCTGCTCTGCGCGTCCCTGTGGTTGGCCTTGTGGTATGTCACCTTTGGCCACTGGTGCCTGTCCTCCACCGGGTCCACACATCGCTCCTCATAGCAGGACTCCAGGCTGGTGCTGTTGCCCCGGGAGAGGTGATGTTTGGGTCGCAGAGGGACGAGGCCTTTCTGGCCCCCTGGCTCGGACCAGGGTCTGGGGCTCCCTGTGCTGCTGCTGGGCATGGTAGTTAACTAGAGCCAGGGCCTGGGGAAAAAAAGAGGAAAGGGAGTGGGGGGGGGGGGGCACATTAATGTATGAAATATGTATGTTACATTTATAAAGAACATTGCTTAGCCCTGTCATAATAATCAGCGCCTTCAGACAAAGTAAGGTGGACGTGAATCAATAGACAACAACAATACTACATGGACATTAGGTCAATGCCTGACTATATGACATGTCAAATGTATGCTGCAGGCCCTTGGTATGGCAAACCAAACTTGAAACATAAGTCACATGAGGCTGCAACCCCTGCCAATCCAAGAAACTATATCAATCATCACATATCCCTTAGTGACAAGCGAAGTTACACACAACATCCACGGAATAGATTGGGTATGTAGCCTACAGGATGTAGGGCTCAAATTAGTTGTTTTAAAATCAATGAAAAACAACAAGATTCAATACACAAACTTAAACTTGGTTCAATTTCAGCCTTATTGGCGTTTGGCCTTCACTACAATGACCCCTGCCCGTTTGTGTTATAGCCCAACATTAACCCGCTTGATTCATCTAAATCCAAGGGCTTGGTGATAAGATGGGAACTTGATTCAGGTGTGTTATTAATGTGATATGCCAGAAAATGGCGCCCTGGGTCTCCAGAACGCCCTAGTCTATACGTTCAATACCTTCTTTCACAGAAAGTAAACACGCCATTAATAATGGCATTATGGATGCCAGCATTAGGACGGTGACAGTCCATTCAATGTAGGCTGCTGAAGTTGGCCAAAATGTAAACAAATGTGTCATAAGGTGAATGTAATTTTTTTTTAAAGGTTTTACAAGGAGTTGATAATAATTAAAACAACCCCCGAACAGTTGTTTGATAAACCGGCCGGGCCTACTTCATATAATAAAAGGTTACTAATTTGCTGACACGCAGCAAAACAGCTTGTTGAGCAGGACGACGACGTTTTCAGTCGATTTATTTGTATTTATTTTACCTTTATTTAACTAGGCAAGTCAGTTAAGAACAAATTCTTATTTTCAATGACGGCCTAGGAACAGTGGGTTAACTGCCTGTTTAGGGGCAGAACGACAGATTTACAGACTTCTGTCAAAATAAGTTACAATAATTGTCAAGGTGCCATTTCCAAAATGCATATCCAATCAAGTATCGTATTTTGTTCTATCTGTAGTGTATTGCTAAAGTTACACCTGGGTTTATTAATTTGCAGTATGCGTTTCCGTTTAAGCTACGTTTTACTCACGGCATGGGAAGAGTGATCGCGGGTCTTTCCACCGAGTTTTCTTCCGTAAAGTTATATTCCTCAAAGAGCAAGAGCATTTGTATTATACTTTTCGTCTTAAATTAAATTGCCCACAAAACACACGCGGTATAGTTTCGTTTCCCAAATTCCTGCTAGGGCATTTATTTATTTTTTACCTGCGAGACAAGGTAAACCAAACATAAACTCAACCAGAGAGTACGAGGCGAAGCAAGATGGTTTACTCCGCCCAAAATCTGTCCACGAAAATAAATCCACGAAGAAATGTCAAGTGTCGAATTTGGTCAACAAAAAAATGGAATTGCTCATATCCCTAGTCAAAAAATCCTATCGGATTATGGATTTTTATCAGATTCTCACTATCCTATAGGTAAACTCAGCAAAAAAAGAAAGGTCAATTTCAGGACACTGTCTTTCAAAGATAATTCGTAAAAATCCAAATAACTTCCCAGATCTTCATTGAAAAGGGTTTAAACACTGTTTCCCATGCTTGTTCAATGAACCATAAACAATTAATGAACATGCACTTGTGGAACGGTCTTTAAGACACTAACAGTTTACAGACGGTAGGCAATTAAGGTCACAGTTATGAAAACTTAGGACACTAAAGAGGCCTTTCTACCGACTCTGAAAAACACCAAAAGAAAAATACAGAGGGTCCCTGCTCATCTGCGTGAACATGCTTTAGGCATGCTGCAAGGAGGCATGAGGACTGTAGATGTGGCCAGGGCAATAAATTGCAATGTCCGTACTGTGAGACGCCCAAGACAGTGCTACAGGGAGACAGGACGGACAGCTGATCGTCCTCATAGTGGCAGACCACACGTAACAACACCTGCACAGGATCAGTACATCTGAACATCACATCTGGGAGACAGGCACAGGATGGCAACAACAACTGCCCGAGTTACACCAGGAACACACAATCCCTCCATCAATACTCAGACTGTCCGCAATAGGCTGAGAGAGACTGGACTTGTAGGCCTGTTGTAAGGCAGGTCCTTACCAGACATCACCAGCAACAACGTCGCCTATGGGCACAAACCCACCATCGCTGGACCAGACAGGATTGACAAAAAGTGCTCTTCACTGACGAGTCGCGGTTTTGTCTCACCAGGGGTGATGGTCTGATTCGTGTTTATCATCGAAGGAATAAGCATTACACCGAGGCCTGTACTCTGGAGCTGGATAGTTTTTGAGGTGGAGGGTCCATCATGGTCTGGGGTGGTGTGTCACAGCATCATCGGACTGAGCTTGTTGTCATTGCAGGCAATCTCAACGCTGTGCGTTACAGGGAAGACATCCTCCTCCCTCATCATTGCAGCATGCCCCAGAAATGTCCTGGAACTTGCAGGTGCCTTGGTGGAAGAGTGGGGTAACATCTCACAGCAAGAACTGGCAAATCTGGTGCAGTCCATGAGGAGATGCACTGCAGTACTTAATGCAGCTGTTGGCCACGCCAGACAGTGACTGTTACTTTTGATTTTGGCCCCCCCTTTGTTCAGGGACACATTATTCAATTTTTGTTAGTGTAACGGTTTTCTTGGTGAGAAGGAGAGTCGGACCAAAATGCGGCGTGTCTATTGCAATCCATGTTTAATGAAGTAACACACTAAACACAAACACTACCAAAACAATAAACTTAACGAAAACCGAAACAGCCTATACTTGTGTAACCTAACAAAGAACAATGACATCAGGACACTAAGGACAGGAACAATCACCCACAAACACACAGTGAACCCCAGGCTACCTAAATATGGTTCCCAATCAGAGACAATGACGAACACCTGCCTCTGACTGAGAACCATATCAGGCTGAACATAGAAATAGACAAACAAGACATGAAACATAGAATGCCCACTCAGATCACACCCTGACCAATCAAAACATAGAAAATACAAAGTAAACTATGGTCAGGGCGTGACAGTACCCCCCCCCCCCAAGGTGCGGACTCTGGCCGCAAAACCTGAACCTATAGGGGAGGGTCTGGGTGGGCATCTGTCCGCGGTGGCGGCTCTGGCGCTGGACCCCACTCCATGACAGTTTTAATCCCCCTCCTAAACGTCCCTAAATAGGTTACCCACCACAATGATAACATGGGACAGAGGGACAGCTCGGGACAGAGGTAACTCGGGACAGATGGGTAGCTCAGCACTGAGAGGAAGCTCAGCACTGAGAAGAAGCTCAGCACTGAGAGGAAGCCCAGGCAGGTAGTAGAAACTACCAGAACCTGGCTGGCTGGCGGTTTCAGCAGATCCTGGTCGACTAGCAGATCTGGGAGAATCTGGTCGACTGGCGGATCTGGGAGAATCTGGTCGACTGGCGGATCTGGGAGAATCTGGTCGACTGGCGGATCTGGGAGAATCTGGTCGACTGGCAGATCTGGGAGAATCTGGTCGACTGGCAGATCTGGAAGAGTCTGGACGACTGGCAGATCTGGAAGAGTCTGGACGACTGGCAGATCTGGACGACTGGCAGATCTGGAAGAGTCTGGTCGACTGGCAGATCTGGAAGAGTCTGGTCGACTGGCAGATCTGGAAGAGTCTGGTCGACTGGCAGATCTGGAAGAGTCTGGTCGACTGGCAGATCTGGAAGAGTCTGGTCGACTGGCAGATCTGGAAGAGTCTGGTCGACTGGCAGATCTGGAAGAGTCTGGACGACTGGCAGATCTGGAAGAGTCTGGACGACTGGCAGATCTGGAAGAGTCTGGACGACTGGCAGATCTGGAAGAGTCTGGACGACTGGCAGATCTGGAAGAGTCTGGTCGACACAGACTGGCTACTCTGGCTGCTCCATGCTGACTGGCAGCTCTGGCTGCTCCATGCTGGCAGACTGCTCTGGCTGCTCCATGCTGACTGGCAGCTCTGGCTGCTCCATGCTGACTGGCGGCCCTGGCTGCTCTGGCTGCTCCATGCTGACTGGCGGCCCTGGCTGCTCTGGCTGCTCCATGCTGACTGGCGGCCCTGGCTGCTCCATGCTGACTGGCGGCCCTGGCTGCTCCCTGCTAACTGGCGGCCCTGGCTGCTCCCTGCTAACTGGCGGCCCTGGCTGCTCCCTGCTAACTGGCGGCCCTGGCTGCTCCTTACAAACTGGCAGCTCCGGCGGCTCCTTACAAACTGGCAGCTCTGGCGGCTCCTTGCAGACTGGCAGCATCCTGCAGACTGGCAGCTCTGGCGGCTCCTTGCAGACTGGCAGCTCCTTGCAGACTGGCAGCTCTATGCATACTGGCAGCTCCTTGCTGACTGGCAGCTCTATACAAACTGGCAGCTCCATACAAACTGGCAGCTCCATGCAGACTGGCAGCTCCATGCAGACTGGCAGCTCCATGCAGACTGGCAGCTCCATGCAGACTGGCAGCTCCATGCAGACTGGCAGCTCCGAACAGGCGGGAGACTCCGGCAACGCTGTAGAGGCGGAAAGCTCTGACAGCGCTGAACAGGCGGGAGACTCCGACAGCGCTGGAGAGGAGGAAGGCTCTGGCAGCGCTGAACAGGTGAGAGACTCCGACAGCGCTGGAGAGGAGGAAGGCTCCGACAGCGCTAAACAGGCGAGGCGCACTGTAGGCCTGATGCGTGGTGCTGGCACTGGTGGTACTGGGCCGAGGAAGGAAGCCTAGTGCGGAGAGCTGCTACCGGAGGGCTGGGTTGTGGAGGTGGCACAGGATGGGTTAGACCGTGAAGGCGTACTGGAGATCTTGAGAGCGGTGTTGGCACAGGACATGCAAGGCTAGGGAGGTACACAGGAGGCCTGGTGCGTGAGACTGGCACTGTCTTCACCAGCTGACTAGCACGCACCTCAGGACGAGTAGAGAGCACTGACCCAGGTGCCAATAAATCCCCGACACGCTCCTTCGGGCGAATATCATATTTAAAGCACCAACACAGCAACTCCCTCATTTCACTCTCCTCCAATTTCCCCATTAACTCCTTCACAGTCTCTGCTTCGCTTACCTCCAACACCGGTTCTGGTCTCCTCCTTGGCTCCTCACGATAAACAGGGGGAGTTGGCTCAGGTCTGCGACCTGGCGTAGCCATACTCCCTGTTAGCCCCCCCCCAATAAATTTTTGAGGCTTACTCTCGGGCTTCCATCCGCTCCGTCGTGCTACTTCCTCATATTTGCGCCTCTCAGCTTTCGCCGCCTCCAGTTCTTCCTTGGGACGGCGATATTCTCCCGGTTGAGCCCATGGTCCACCATTATCTAATTCATACTCCCATGACGCTCTCTCCCACTGCGGCTGCTGCTGCTCCTGCTGCCTCTGTTCCTTCTTCGGCTGCACCTTGGTGCGGCTATACTCCCCTGGTTTAGCCCAGGGTCCTCTCCCGTCGAGGATTTCCTCCCATGTCCAGAAATCCTTACAACGTAACTCCTCTTTTTGCTGCTGCTGCTGCCTGTTGACACGCCGCTTGGTCCGTTGGTGGTGGGTGATTCTGTAACGGTTTTCTTGGTGAGAAGGAGAGTCGGACCAAAATGCGGCGTGTCTATTGCAATCCATGTTTAATGAAGTAACACACTAAACACAAACACTACCAAAACAATAAACTTAACGAAAACCGAAACAGCCTATACTTGTGTAACCTAACAAAGAACAATGACATCAGGACACTAAGGACAGGAACAATCACCCACAAACACACAGTGAACCCCAGGCTACCTAAATATGGTTCCCAATCAGAGACAATGACGAACACCTGCCTCTGACTGAGAACCATATCAGGCTGAACATAGAAATAGACAAACAAGACATGAAACATAGAATGCCCACTCAGATCACACCCTGACCAATCAAAACATAGAAAATACAAAGTAAACTATGGTCAGGGCGTGACAGTTAGTCGCATGTCTGTGGAACTTATTCAGTTTATGTCTCAGTTGTTGAATCTTGTTATGTTCATACAAATATTTACACGTTAAGTTTGCTGAAAATAAACGCAGTTGACAGTGAGAGGACGTTTCTTTTTCTTGCTGAGTTGATAGAATTTTATGCAATTGGTGGTTCTAATCCTGAATGCTGATTGGCTAAAACCGCTTTCCACCCAGTGTCTTTTCCACAAATTACCACTGGCTAAATCTATGACGTAAAAATGCCTTTTTACTCTGTTCCATCTGACTGTGCAATCCACTGTCTCATCAGCCCAGCCAGACAATTTATACATTTGATCTCCACTATAAAGATGTGATAATGGCGCCGGAGGGGATGGATGCCATTTCATGGGCTCCTAACCATGCTATTTTGTTAGTTTTTTTTGCATTGTTTGTAACATATTTTGTACATAATGTTGCTGCTACCATCTCTTATGACATAAAAGAGCTTCTGTACATCAGAACACGATCACTCACCTTGAACTGGACAAATAATTTTTCTTTAATGGGTCGGATGAGAGGGATTTACTCCAGATACCCGATGAGGCCCTCATCCACAAGAGAAAAAGACAGATATCGTGGATGGAGATTCGGGTGCCTTGTAAGGAACCGGCGACGAAAGGCAAATCTGCCTTTGCCATCGGTACTATTGGCCAATGTACAACCGCTGGATAATAATGTGAACAAACTACAAGCATGTATATCCTACCGACGGGACATTAAAAACTGTAAAATCTTATGTTTCACCGAGTCGTGGCTGAAAAATGACATGAATAACATACAGCTGGCGGGTTACACACTATATTGGCAGGATAGAACAGCAGCCTCTGGTGAGACAAATGGTGGCGGTCTATGTATATTTGTAAACAACAGCTGGTGCACGATATCTAAGGAAGTCTCAAGGTTTTGATCGCTTGAGGTAGTCTCTCATGATACGCTGTATACCACACTATCTACCAAGAGAGTTTTCAATTATATTCTTCGTAGATGTCTATTTACCACCACAAACCGATGCTGTCACTAAGACCGCACTCAATGAACTGTATACACTCGTAAGCAAACAGGAAACCGCTCATCCAGAGGCGGCACTCCAAGTGGCCGGGGACATTAACGCAGGGAAACTTAAATCTGTTTGACCTCATTTCTACCAGCATGTTAAATGTGCAACCAGAGGGGAAAAAACTCTACACCATCTTTACTCCAATCACAGAGATGCATACAAAGCTCTCCCTCGCCCTCCATTTGGCAAATCTGACCACAATTCTATCCTCCTGATTCCTTACAAACAACAACTAAAGCAGGAAGCACCAGTAAGTCAGTCAATAAAAAAAGTGGTCAGGTGAAGCAGATGCTAAGCTACAGGACTGTTTTGCTAGCACAGACTGGGATATGTTCCGCAATTCTTTCGATGGCATTGTGGACTACACCACATCAATCTCTGGCTTCATCAATAAGTTTATCGAGGACTTCGTCCCCACAGTGACTGTACGTACATACCCCAACAAGAAGCCATGGATAACAGGCAACATCCGCACTGAGCTAAAGGGTAGAGCTGTCGCTTTCAAGGAGCAGGACTCTAACCGAGAAGCTTATAAGAAATCCCGCTATGCCCTCCGACGAACCATTAAACAGGCAAAGCATTAATACAAGACTAATATTGAATCGTACTACACCGGCTCCGATGCTCGTCGGATGTGGCAGGGCTTTGCAAACTATTACAGACTACAAAGGGAAGCACAGCCGTGAGCTACCCAGTGGCACGAGCCTACCAAAAAAATCTATGCTCGATTTGAGACATGTAACACTGAAACATGTATGAGAGCATCAGCTGTTCCGGACAACTGTGTGATCACGCTCTCTGTAGCCAATGTGAGTAAGACCTTAAAACAGGTCAACCTTCACAAGAACGCAGGGCCCGGCCCAGGGTCAGGCTCCGAGCATGCGCTGACCAACTGGCATGTGTCTTCACTGACTTTTTCAACCTCTCCTTGTCTGAGTCTGTAATACCAACATGTTTCAAGCAGACAACCATATTCCCTGTGCCCAAGAACACTAAGGTACCCTGCCTAATGACTACCGACCCGTAGCACACACGTCTGTATCCCTGAAGTGCTTTGAAAGGCTGGTCATGGGTCACACCAACACCATTATCCCAGAAACCCTATACCCACACCATTTTGCATACCACCCCAAACAGATCCACAGATGATGCAATCTCTATTACACTCCACACTGCCCCTTCCAACCTGGACAAAAGGAACACCTATGTAAGAATGCTATTAATTGACTACAGCTCAGCATTCAACACCATAGTGCCCTCAAAGCTCTGCAACAGGATCCTGGACTTCCTGACGGGCTACCCGCAGGTGGTAAGGGTAGGTAACAACATATCCCCTCCTGTACACCCTGTTCACTCATGACTGCACAGACAGGCACGACTCCAATCCCATCATTAAGTTTTCCAATGACAGTGGTAGGCCTGATCACAGACAACGACGAGGCAGCCTATAGGGAGGAGGTCAGAGACCTGGCCATGTGGTGCCAGGACAACAACCTCTCCCTCAGCGTGATCAAGACAAAGGAGATGATTGTGGACTACAAGAAAAGGAGGACCAAGCACACCCCCATTCTCATTGACGGGGCTCTAGTGGAGCAGGTTGAGAGTTTCAAGTTCCTTGGTGTCCACATCACCAACAAACTAACATGGTCCAAGCACACCAAGACAGTCATGAAGAGGGCACGACAAAACCTCAGGAGACTGAAAAGATTTGGCATGGGTCCTCAGATCCTCAAAAGGTCTACAGCTGCACCACCGAGAGCATCACTGCCTGGTATGGCAACTACTCGGCCTCCGACCGCAAGTGTAGTGCCAAGGGCGTTGTTAAAGGGGGGAAAACATGAATGATTCAAGGGGCCCCTAAATGTTTAGAAAATTATTTGTTAATCATTTTAAAAATGTTAAACTTTAAATTAAAACATATAACCATAATCAGGTCAGGAATCTCTACCCAACCATCCCGTTTGTACCTCCCCATAATGCACATGGCTTGGTCCATTCTCCACGAGGAGAGAAAAACAAAATACAGCTGGTCTGACAGTTGCTCTGGCATGTATCCTAAGCATTCAGGAAAGATAACCATTATGCCCCCCTCAAAAACAGAAAAGGAAAGAAAGGAAACAGAGACAAATGCAGCAAAATTCAGGATAAAAAGAGCTACCACTACCAGCTATGGCTAGCTAATTAACTATTGTTTAGATATTATTATAACTGTATTCCCCAATATTTGCGTGATATTTGTTAGCTAGCTAGACTAAAATTAAAACCTAACATGTAGCCTACCTATCCATACTGTAGATGCTACCACTACTACTGCTGTAGACAAAGATCCCAATGTGTGTCTACTACATGAACTTGAAACAGCAGACCTTGGAGGTGAGGCAGTTGTTTTGTAGCAGCTACAGCATAACTAGACCATTTTTTTATTGTAAAGTTAGGCACATGATGACCTAGACACACTTTCCTAGTAGGGTAACCTTTGTAGGAGTGAATATTAAACCCAACATCCCCTTTGTTTACTCCCTAGTGCCTTGAGAGCTCCAGGTAGGCAGAATCTCCGCAGAAAGCTGTCAGACAGACTGCAGAGGAGAGCAGGGAGGAGGAAGAGGATTTAAAGAGTAGCAGCAATGCAAGTGAAGGACTGACAGAAGAGATTGAACAAGCAAGTAATAAGCGAAAGGAAGAGTATGGGCAGATTTGAAGTGAGGAAGATGAGGTTTTAGATGATCCAGCACTGTGGTCAGAGACAGTACAAGACCATGAAAGAGAAGCTATTGTTCGCAGACTAGCCAACAGGTGTGGTGAGGAGACAGAACTGTATATAATCATGCCCCCAGACTCAGAAGGTGAGCCATTCCCCAACTATTTACAGTACAGTAAGTCAGCAAACGGAAGAGAAAAGGTGTAGAGAGACTGGCTTATTTGTGTAAAGGAATTATTATATTGCATTCCGTGTGTTCTTTTTTCTCATGAGCAAGGTTAACCTTCACCCAGTTCTCTGAATAGTAAGGATGGCTATAAGGATGGCTATAAGATATCATCAGTGAAATGGCGGAGAACGTTTGACAAACTACCAGAGCATGAGGATGGTGTCTCACAAGAACTGTTCCTGGAAATGGACAAATCTGCAGGAAACCGTAACAACAGCTACAGGTATAGACAGTCAGCTGCAGAAACAAATCCAGTCAGAAATGTATAAAAACAGAGCACTTCTAGAAAGGATTGTGGATGTGACACTGTACTTAGCATCTAGGATTCTGCCATTCTGGGGGAAATCACTCAATCTTGTTGATGTGCATAATGGTCATTGCCTAGGCTTACTGGAACTGTTGTCAAATGATGACCCGCTATTACGTCAGCACTTACAGAAAGTCAGGGACAAAAAGAAAGGAGCACGACTGACTCATGACCTCAGCCCTGAGAGCCAAAACGACTTCATAGGAAAATGTGGTCAAAGGGTTTTGAAAACAATACTTAATGAAAGAGAAGATGCAATGAATTACTCAGTTATATGTGATCCAACTCCAGACATTTCCCATACTGAGCCAAATGTATTATTGGTGAGATATGTACACGAAGATAGAGTTCAGGGAACAGGTGAGTTGCAAATAATTGAATGTTTTCTTGAATTTAAAGACTTTGCTAGTTAGACAGGCAGTGACATTTCTGAAATGATTTTGAGTGCATTGGAAGAGAATGGTATTGACATAGCAGACTGACATGGTCAAGGCTATGATGTCAGGGGAAGTGAAGGGAGTTCAAGCACACATACTGCAAAATAATCCACTGGCCACATACTCACCTTGTGCCTCCCATACTCACCTTGTGCCTCCCATACTCACCTTGAGCCTCCCATACTCACCGTGTGCCTCCCATACTCAATCTTGAGGGTGTACATGCAGCTCACATGCAGCTCAGTCGTGCCAAGAAGTATCAACCTATTTTGGCTATGTGAATCGTCTTTACAATCTGTTCAGTGCCAGCCCAGAGCGAGGGCCATTCAAGGAAAAGACTGGCTGCTGTCAGACACACGATGGAGTGCACGTATTGCTGCGGTCCGACCAGTGGCAACTCATTTACCGTCTATCATCAAGGCCCTAGACATGCTTTTTGCTACCTGCAGCCTGACAAACTAAGCCAAATCTGAGGCAAAAGGTCTGAAAAGCTACTTCATGTCTTTCAAGGCAATCTTCCCACTCACTTTCTGGGTAAAAGTTTTGCAGTGTATTGAGAATAGAAGCCTAATTCTTCAGTTAGGAAATAATTCTCTGGACACTGAAGCAGCTCACATTAAGGCAGTACAGAAAGAAATACAGGCTCTGTGTAATCAATGGGACGCTCTTCTGGCAGAAGCCTCCACGGTGGCAAATTAAATTGGTGGAACTACTCAGTTTCTCAGTGAACAGAGGAACCGCCAGAAAAAAAGAAAACGTTTCCCTGATGAGACTGAAGATGACATAGCAAATGAACAGAAGTTAGACGCAGGATTTCTCCACACAGTGTTTTATGTGGCTCTGGATAGTGTAATCAGTAATTCGGACATGCGGTTCCACACGATTGCAGCTATATACGATGAGTTTTCACCAATAGTTACATTTAGGAAAATAACTGAAAACCAAATGCCAAATGTATGTATCTTGCCACAAATTGAGAAACAAGTACTCCAAAGATCTCACAGAAGGATTTGAAAATGAAGTGCCAGTTTAAAGACGATATACAGTGCCTTGCAAAAGTACTCAACCCCCCCTTGGCATTTTTCCTATTTTGTTGCATTACATGTCATTGAAATAGATTTTTATTTGATTTTCATGCAATGGACATACACAATAGTCCAAATTGGTGAAGTGAAATGAAAAAAAAAACGTATTATTATAAAATAATAACAAACGGAAAAGTGGTGCTTGCATATGTATTTTGCTATGATATTTGCTATGAAGACCCTAAATAAGATCTGATGCAACCAATTACCTTCAGAAGTCACCTAATTGATTAAATAAAGTGAACCTGTGTTCAATCTAAGTGTCAAATGACCTGTCATATGATCTCAGTATATATACACCTGTTCTGAAAGGCCCCAGAGTCTGCAACACCACTAAGCAAGGGGCACCACCAAGCAAGCAGCACCATGAAGACCAAGGAGCTTGCCAAACAGGTCAGGGACAAAGTTGTGGAGAAGTACAGATCAGGGTTGAGTTAAATAAAAATATCAGAAACTTTGAACATCCCACAGAGCACCATTACATCCATTATTAAAATATTTAAAGAATATGGCACCACGACAAATCTGCCAAGAGAGGGCCGCCCACCAAAACTCACGGACCAGGCAAAGAGAGCATTAATCAGAGAGGCAACAAAGAGACCAAAGATTACATTGAAGGAGCTGCAAAGCTCCACAGCGGAGATTGGAGTTTCTGTCCATAGGACCACTTTAAGCCGTACACTCCACAGTGGATTTTTGCTAGTTAAACTACATTGCACGCAACACAGCCTTTTTGGTCAGCATGTCTATCTACATATTACTGAAGCTGAGACACACTGCACAAGCAAAAATGGTAGTGCACCCTTTCAACAGTAGATGGCACCTACATCACATCTATAGGGGTGACATGGAAATGTTGGCCCTACTTTCCACACAGTAATCTCAACGCCTGGCCAGTGGTCTCTAGGGTTCAAGGATGGCACAGTAAATGGCTAAATCATTCCTAACACAAAAAAACGTACTGTTGATTGAATGGTTTATTTGAAATATTTGTCTAAATGCAGTCATGCAAGTGACTCATTTCCCAAGTATCCAAGCATTTCGCTACAACTGCAATAACGTCTACTAAATATGTATATGTGACCAATAAAATGTGATTTGATTTGAATGAAAGTCAAATCAACTGAAAATACATAAAACAAGACAGGTAGAATAATATTAATTATTCAACATTTTATTGAAGTCTGAAATAACATCAGTTTTGAGTCTCATCTAGAAGACATGTAGATTAGTAGCAAGTCAGACAAAAATCTGAAGTGCTTACTGAAAGCATTCAAAATCGTGTGTTCTCTACACTGAAAATAAATCCTAGTTTGTTTTTAGTTCGTTTTCCTTGATTAATCTGTCCTCTTTCATCTTTCTTCTTCTGATTTCATATGGGAGTTGGCAACCAACCTTAAGGTGCATTACCACCACCAAATGTGAACTATTCTAAAGTTTTTCTAACATCCAAAGATGCTTAGTGATATCTCAACCCATGGTCTCTCATTCTAGATCTCTGGACTCTAATGTATGTAGTGCTGGGGCCTTTCTGCTTGGCAGGTGCAGTGTAGTTTGGCTGTGGCTTGTTAACACTTGAGGAGCTGGATTTGGAGTGACTAAGGGAGGAGGCACTACTCCCATTGTGAACAGGGTCTTGGAGCCAATGGATTCAAGCTCCACTGTAGTGTTCTGGGATGTTTTAGATGGTGGCCAGGGCAAAGCGCTGAGGGGTTGTGGAGGTGCCACTGCTGGTCCCACTATTTTAATTCTTTATTTAACTGGGCAAGTCAGTTAAGAACAAATTCTCATTTACAATGACGGCCTACACCGGCCAAACCTAGACGGATTTCACTGCATTGGGTGTATAGATGGGCTGATAGCTTTGCCTGGGCTGAGCGCTTTGCTTGGGCTGACTGGGGGCAGGTTTAAAGCCGCTGTTTCTGGATGGTGGCAGGGGCATTCTGGATGTAGGTTGAAGAACTGCCAGCCTGGGCAGAACTGAAGAGGCCGGAGGTTGGCCCACTACTGGCAGCATAGCTGTGCTGGTAGCTCCTCCTCTGAGCAGACATTTGTCTGTGCTTGCTTTTGGCAGGAGTTTCCACTTTGTGTAGAGCTCAGGCAAAAGAGACTTGAGGTAGAGGCTCCATCTATTTTAATGGCCAGAGGTTTGGGCGTATTGACTGGAGGTTGAACCACTTGGCGCTTTGGGAGAACGTTTTTGGCTTGACGTTTTGAGAGAAGCTGGGCTTGTAGTTTTTTATTGCACTCCTACATTGAGTAGAACCAAAACTCAGATGACCTGCTCTGAATGACGTTTGGGACCACTTGACGGTCAGGTGTGTAAGACGATTCCCTTCCAGACTGGACAGAAACTTCTATTGGTCCTCTTGAAACCAGGATAGATGGCCATAGCGGGTGAGGTCCTGGTCATAGCGGGTGAGGGAGCTGGTGTGGGTAGAAGCTTGAACACTGTGGCAGGGGGCTTCTCTACTCTGAGTCTGGACACAACCTTGGTTGGGTTGGCTGGAGGTGGAAAATCTTATTCCACTCTGGGTAGAGCCATAGTGGTTAGGAGGAGATACACCAGTAGAGGGTTTCATATTACTAGAGACAGAGCCAGCTATACCAGGGACAATACCTTGAAACCTAACATAGCCTTGACCGTAGTGGCTTAATGTGGGGGTTTGGCTCTGGACTTGTAGCTTCCGCTTTGTGCCACAGAATTCCGGGAGGTTGTTTTGAATAATTCTGAACTGATTCAGAGCAGCTGTATGCATTTTTTTTAAAATATTCTGGCTTGTAAAGCCCCGCACAGGCTCTACAATTTTAGCTGTCTTGTGCCACGATTTTATCAGCTCAGACCAAATTTCAACGTCGTGGGCAAATTCTTAAACCGTAAATGATTGTCGGACATCTTGGCTCGTTCAGTGTGAGAGGGTCTAGGTCTGCTGTATAAGTACCACTATGTGTGGTCGTCGTAGGCTCCGATAAAGTCCTGGTAGTGTCATAAGTTTTTAGTCTATATCGTATAGTGTCGCTGGTGTTATGAGACGATCCCAGTGACTGACCAATAGGAACACGGCAGGCACTTGAGTATGCACACAATAATATTATTGTGAGTAGAGTGCTGAGGAGGAGGAGTCTATCATGTCCGGAAGTGACTTCACCATTCACTTTCTGTATTCAGGGTTCACTCAAACATAATTTTATGCTTGGTTTTACTATTGACAGTTACAGCTGATTTCTAGATTGTATATATCGATCTCCTTAAATATAAGTCATCTGATTTATTCGTTTCAGGCTCTGAAATTATTATAATTACTTTTTACACCTTTTCGTGATATCTAATTGGTAGTTACAGGCTTGTCCCATCGCTGCAATTCCTGTATGGACTCGGGAGAGGTGAAGGTCGAGAGCCAAGCGTCCTCCAAAACACAACCCCGCCAAGTCACACTGCTCACTCAACCCGCAAGCCAGCCGCACCAATGTGTTGGAGGAAACACCGTACAGCTTGTGACCGATGTCAGCTTGCATGTGCCCAGCCTGCCACAAGCAGTTACTAGAGCGCAATGTGACAAGGACATCCTGGCAGGCCAAACCCTCCCCTTACCCGGACGATGCTGTACCAATTGTGCGCCACCTCATGGGTCTCCCGGCTGCAGCCGGCTGCAACACATCCTGGGATCTAACCCAGGTCTGTAGTGACGCTTCTAGAACTGCGATGCGGTGGCTTAGACCGCTGCGCCACTCGGGGGGCTCGTCTCTGAATTGTTTACTCAAACTTTTTGCCGCCAGCTCCTGATATCAGGGCACAAAAACTACAATCTGGCTCCTGAATTAGACTTGGCCCAAGTTTTGTTTTCCCCATTTTTTTCCAGGTTAAACTAGCTGACTAGCTAAGCTATGCTAGTTTTCGTCTTCATTGCCAAAGTTCATAAATACTGCACCCTCAACTTCAAAACTAATTTGCTAGTAATACAATCATGTAACTCAGAAATGTATTGAAAATACTATTTTGTTGAATAGTCATGACTGGTTTGAGATATCTGTTGTAAGACAACAGTGGCGAAGGATATCATTGCTATTTAAGGCGGACACAATTAAACTGTTGAGATCCACTGCCGTCATTGGCGTAGGATTAGCTGGACATTTTTGACTGGCCTTGGAACTGTGACAACAGCCAGCCTCTCCTCATTTGGCTCGATGGGATATGTCGTGATTTTGTCAACACAACCAGATACTGTATATACACAGTCTTGTACCCAGTGGCGACCCATCATTCAGGGCAGGTGGGCCAGAACCCCACCTGTTTTGAGCTCCACCTGTTTGGCAATTTTTTTTATGTGCTTTTTTGCATGCATGTTTTGTTTGTTATTTTGCCATTAATACATATTACATATCATTTTCCTAACAAATGAACAAATAAATCATTGAGTTAAAAAGTCTGCATACAAACATGGTCTCCTTTTTACTTTCTTGAGTAAGGCAGCTCCAAAATGCAGGTATTTCAGCCTAGCTCAGTGATTTCTGTGGTGGTGGTGGGGCAGACAGAGGAAAATACAGAGCTTAGGTGTTTGTAATATTCTCTAGTTGCGCCGTGATTGTCTCTCATGGGGATACTACGTCATTGCAAAATGTACAGGGAGAGCTAGAAAGTTCAAGACCCTTGGGTGCTGCCATAGATTTACATTAGAAGTGCCCATCCAAGAAAGCTCAAGGTCATTGGCCACAGATAAAATTACGTCAAATCACATTATATCTACCGTAGCTTTGATTGGACTGATCATGTCAACATCAAACTTATAAAATCTTAGCTAGCAGTCATCATCATGCATCAAGTCGACAATCTACTGGCAAATCCTTTTTAATCCTTGTCATATGAAGATAAATAATAGGTACAATGTATTGGTGCTCATCAGCCATTGGACATAAACATTAAGGTAACAAGTTGGAAATTGCAATTTGAGTGGTTTGGAAGGAATCAGTGACTAACCGCAAAATCAATCACTAGCCTGCTATTCGGTGGAGAGGGTGTGTGGTCCAAGTCTTGGTTTAAGGGTCTCTTTGCCAAGCTTAAAAGGATAAACATTCACATGCAACATCATGGGCAAGAAAAGGTTGAATAAATTGGCCATGCTGTCAATCCAGCATGACTTCTGCCTATCCAGCATGACTTCTGCCTCATTCAAAACTGGAAACTCTGATCTGGGAAATCTCAGACTTCAGTGAGTTCAAGACAACTTGCAACTCTGAAAAAAATTAGCTCAGACTGGGAAAATACGTTTTGAACTGTCATCCAACTCGGAATTCCAAGTCGGAAACTCGGGTGTCTTTCTAGAACTCCAACCTGAAGATCACCGACGTCATGATTCGACCTTGTTTTATTTCCCCACCATAAATCCATAGAATGCCAGATTAATGACAAAATTTGCCCACAAGAAAGGACCACCACACCAGGTGAGCACAGCACAACAGGGTAAGTGGAAAAATGTCTTGCATGCTGCTGCATAAATTATGTAATTTGCCAGGGAGATATGTATACTGTAGCTAAGAAAGTAATACTAAGTGAATATTGTGTTGTAAGCTGTTAGTAGCCCATGTGCCTCACCCTAATCATTTGGTCCCTTACCCCATCGCGAGACATCCGGGAATGCTTGTGAAACAGACCAGGCAGGGTTTTGGTATTTGAGAAGTCAATGAGAGAAGGGAAAAATGATTCCTTAGTTGTTAATTTTCTCAAAATATAAAGGCACAACCTAGATTTGGGCCAATGTCTTAAGTAGTTATTTTGTGAATTTTTATTAGGATCTCCATTAGCTAAGGCCGCAACGTTAGTTAATCTTCCTGGGGTCCAACACCAATTAATAAGACATTACAAACAATTACAAATGAAGACTTTACAAACATTTTACAAGTAGACAATACAGATCATTAAAATACCTGACAGGAAACACATTTAACATTTAGTTGATGCTTTCTATTTCCTGTCCAGTCATATGGTCTATCGCATTAGATGTTCTTTTATTTTGTTCTTGAAGGTGGATTTACTTTTTACCTGAAAAACATGCATTGGTAAAGAGTCCCATTCAGCTATAAAACTGTAGATTTAAGGTAATTTGTCCTTGGCTTGGGTTGTCTAAGATGCCCTGAATTTACCTGTCTGGTTTGGTGGTTATGAGTGTTGCTAGTATGTACTAACTGGCCTGAAAAATAGTGTTTTTAAAAATGTAAATACAACATTCAGAAGACTGATAGTCATTTGTTTTCAATGTGAAGCCATGAGAGATTCTGATGCATTTGTATAATATTCATACGGATAGAGCAATGAAGAGATAATCAGGAAGCCCTGTTTAGAGCCATTTGGAGCTTTTTTATATATTTCGTTGCTGCAGATGACCATATAACTGGACAGTACTCTAAGTGTGATAGGACCAGGGACTGACCATATAACTGGACAGTACTCTAAGTGTGATAGGACCAGGGACTGACCATATAACCAGACAGTACTCTAAGTGTGATAGGACCAGGGACTGACCATATAATTGGACAGTACTCTAAGTATGATAGGACCAGGGATTGACCATATAACTGGACAGTACTCTAAGTGTGATAGAACCAGGGATTGACCATATAACCAGACAGTACTCTAAGTGTGATAGGACCAGGGATTGACCATATAACCAGACAGTACTCTAAGTGTGATAGGACCAGGGATTGACCATATAACTGGACAGTACCCTAAGTGTGATAGGACCAGGGATTGACCATATAACTGGACAGTACCCTAAGTGTGATAGGACCAGGGATTGACCATATAACCAGACAGTACTCTAAGTGTGATAGGACCAGGGACTGACCATATAATTGGATATAATTGGACAGTACTCTAAGTGTGATAGGACCAGGGATTGACCATATAACCAGACAGTACTCTAAGTGTGATAGGACCAGGGATTGACCATATAACCAGACAGTACTCTAAGTGTGATAGGACCAGGGACTGACCATATAATTGGATATAATTGGACAGTACTCTAAGTGTGATAGGACCAGGGATTGACCATATAATTGGACAGTACTCTAAGTGTGATAGGACCAGGGATTGACCATATAACCAGACAGTACTCTTAGTGTGAAAGGACCAGGGATTGACCATAAAACCAGACAGTACTCTAAGTGTGATAGGACCAGGGACTGACCATATAATTGGATATAATTGGACAGTACTCTAAGTGTGATAGGACCAGGGATTGACCATATAATTGGACAGTACTCCAAGTGTGATAGGACCAGGGATTGAATCACCTGATTCAGAATGCTAGATGTTACATACTCTGAAAATTTTCTTGGAACAGCAATTACCTTACCAATCTTAATAACAATATTATCTATGTGCTCTGACCATGATAAAGCTACATCCAACATGACACCTTGTAGTTTCGTTTTTTTCACTTGCTCTACATGTCTTCTATTCATCGACAAATTCAATTGGGGATCATGGGCAAGCATATATCTTCAACCAAATACAATACATTTAGTTTTAGAAAAGTTCAACACAATTTGTTCATATCAACTCACTCAGACACAATTCTTAGGTCACTACTCAGTACATCTGTTAGCTCATTACATTCTGATGCTGCGGTATACATCGTAGAGTCATCAGCATATATTACTACTCTTGCTTTGTTCATTACTGGAGGTATATCTTTACTGCTTGAAAAGCTACCATTGAAGAACACCCTTTGCCTTCTCCTGGATAGATAGCTTTCCATCCAGGATAGAGCTGCAGACTTAAAAACATAACATTTGAGTTGACCTAGTAACAGTTCATACGCAACTACATCAAACGCAGGACTGAAATCTAGCAACACTGCATCAACTAACTTCCGGTCATCCATACTCTTTAACCAATCATCTGTCATTTGTGCTAAGGCCGTACTCGTAGAATACCCTTCTTTGTATGCATGTTGGAAACCTGTTATCAGACCATTACATGAGAAATAGTCCTTGATTTGTACAGATACAATTTTTTTCAAATAATTGACTGGACACAGGCAGGAAGCTTATATGTTGACTATTAGGACCAGTGAATGCAGCTTTTTTTTATCCTTAGGTAGTGGAATAACCTTGGACTCTTTCCAGACTTCTGGGAACACCCCAAACATCAAACACTTATTAAACATTTTAGAGATTATGGTAGATATTTGGTTAGCTGTAACTCTAAGCAATTTGGCGTGAAGATTATCTGTACCAGGTGAATTGTCATCCGAAAGAGACAACATCATCCTTTCTACTTCTTCCCTTTCTACTTGGTGAAATTTGAACATGCATTGCCTGATACAATCTTTTATAAGGGTATATGACACGGAGCCATCAGTTGGAATCATAGCATTCCTCAACTTGTCCACTTTGCCTGGTAAATATTCATGAAAGTCATTTGCGATGCCGTGTGGTTTTGTAATAAACATACCCTCTGATTCAACAAAAGAGACAGACATGTTTCGAATTCCTACCCATAATAGCGTTCAACGTTTCCCCCGGTTTTTTCCCATCACCCTTTACTTCATAAATGTTGTGTTGATAGAATCCCTTCTTCTTTCCTTTGTTTAGCTTGGCCACCAGATTTCTTAATTTACAATCATTTTGCTTATCAAACAGAGTACCATATTTATCTGCTGCTTTTTAAAAATCATTCAATTTCTCAGCTCATCATCAATCCACGGGCACTGATTGACTTCACAGTGCATTTTCTTTTAAAGGGGCATGCTTATCAGCTATACTCGTAAATCATTTAATAAACTAACCTAGTGACATTTCAGGATCATCCTTACTGCACACTTCTGTAGCACCTTCTGTAGATTATTTTAGGGCCAGCCTTCGGTATTTTAGTTTTCCTAGCGTGCAACCAATTTATGATCACTACAACCTAGTACCACTGATACAGCTTTAGAACAATATTCAGCCATGTTGGTAAAAATGTGGTGGATGCAAGTTGATGATGTGATACCGGACCTATTAGTGACGTTCTGGTTGGTAATGTCATAACTTGCGCCAGGTTACATACAGTTGAACATGTACCGTTTTTCGGAACTCACTTCACTCATACATAGAGTGAGGTTTGCGCTGCTGGTGCTGGCACATGCGCAGATCAAATACACCGCTGCAGTCGACGTGGCCTCAAACCAATCTTAGATTGGCCAATATTAAACACAGTTTAGCGCAGAAAACGTGGTAATTAACTACCATGATCATAATCCATTTTGCGCCTACTTGTCGGTTCTGTGTTTCTTTCAAGCCTGCTACATTAGGTTAGTGTAGGAAAGAGAAGGGGAGGGTGAGCAGAGACAGAAGCATGCGTGATCGAGAGGGATAGACAGCAGTTGCTTTGCAAGGTATCTACCTGAAAATACATGATCTATAGGCCTTATTTACTTTGAAGAACTACGAAAATTGTGATATTGTCAGACAGCATAGGCAGCAGCTCTACAGAGATGATGATTTGGTATTAAATAATAAAGTAATAAAATAAAGCAAATGTAACATACACAACAACTGAAATATTTTATAAAGTAATGTCATGTGAATAAATTATGGTTAATAAGTGATAAGCAGTCACTACCGTCATGGGACTTTTATGAATTGTTTTATTCTGTGTTATTACGGCATTCAACCCACATAATGCATCGTGCATTTAATGTGTGCCAATTGTGCGCTGCCCTATGGGTCTCCCAATCACGGCCAGATGTGATACATCCTATTGCACTGAGATGCAGTGCCATATATATAATTATCTATTATGTTAATTTATTTTTGAGTACAGACTAGCTAAAAAGGTGAAAAGAATAAAGATAATTTTCTGGTAAAAAAAAAAAGTGAAGGTCCAAAATAATAAGTTTGTGTAACAGTACAAATTTAGACCGTCCCCTCGCCCATACCCGGGCGCGAACTAGGGACCTTCTGCACACATCAACAGTCACCCTCGAAGCATCGTTACCCATCGCGCCACAAAAGCCGCAGCCCTTGCCGAGCAAGGTGAACTACTACTTCAAGGTCTCAGAGCAAGTGACGTCACTGATTGAAACGCTATTTAGCGCCCACGCAATCAGTGACGTCACTAAGCTAGCCGTTTCACATCCGTTACACTCACCCCCCTTTTGACCTTCCTCCTTTTTTTTTTCGCAGCAACCAGTAATCCGGGTCAACAGCATCAATGTAACAGTACAACTTTAAACCGTCCCCTCGCCCATACCCGGGCGCGAACCAGGGACCTTCTGCACACATCAACAACTGACGCCTACGAAGCGTCGTTATTTAGCGCCCACGCTAACTAAGCTAGCCGTTTCACATCCGTTACACTTGCACACCCTATTTTAAATTGCTCCATGCAATAACTTTGCAGCTGTTTCTGATGAATAAACAATGCCATGCTGGTGGGTTGTAACATTCAAATAAAATCCAGAATTTCTGCTGGTGTGGGCATTTAAGTACTACAGCACGCACAGACTAAAAAATGCAATTGCTGCCAGCTAGCAAATTTAGGCCCGCTTGCGCTGCGACTTGGGCTGTGTTTAGACAGGCAGCCCAAATCAGATTTTCTTTTAATAAACTAATTGGTCTTTTGACCAATCTGATCAGCTCTGAGAAAGATCTGATGTGAAAAGATCCAATGTGATTGGTCGAAAGGCCGACTAGTGGTGGGGAAAAAATCTAAATTGGGCTGCTTGTTGAAACACATCCTTACTGCCTTGTGTAGTTGGTATATCAGTTGGGTGTATGTTTGGCTGTGTTTAGACACCCAGTCCAATTCTGATTTTTTTTTTCTCACTAATTGGTCTTTTGACCATCAGATCAGCTCTGAAAAAGAGTTCTGAAAAAGACCAACTAGCGTGGGAAAAAAATCTGAATTGTGTTGCCTGTATGAAAATGCAGTCGTCATCACTGTTTGCTTGATTGATCATGTTCAGCTGCATGTCATTGTGATGTCATAACGATAGCCCTCTTGTTTGGATGAATTTCTTAACTCTCTGATTGGGAAGATCTCAATTGCTTACTCTTCGAGTCCTCTCTCCTTGTCTCCTTCTCAAAACCCATTGGATGAGAAAGCCAGAGGTCCCGCCCCTCTGATCTGCTTCTTCAATGGGTTTTGAGAAGGAGGTGAGGAGAGAGGACACGAGGAGTAAGCAATTCTCCCCTTAACTTCTTCCTTCCTCCATCCTTGATTGATTTAAAATCTGTTCTCTCAACAAAGACATAAAGCTGAACGTGATCAATCAATGAGCCAGTGATTGAATGGCAATTGCAGGTTCAGGCAATAAATACACTCCCAGCTAGTATGGCAACTAAGCAAGGCAGTAAGTCACAGTGGGCTTAAGGTTTCAACTTGGCAACGATAGTGGTGGCTTGTCTGTTGGTACTTAGATATGGCTTTTGGAATTAATTTGTGGTAAGAGTCTTTGAACAATGTGTTGTTGATCTACTACATGGGTCCTGCTTGACCTTTTGATGTTAAATTTCACTTGTGTTGCACAGGCACTGAATTTATTTTCTTTACAGGATCGTGTTGCTTTGCTCCATATTCTCAGAACATTTAAGATCTGCTTGTGCTCCACATGGTGAGGCATGAACAATACATTGTCTTTTTTAGTTTTGTTGAAGACCAGCCTTAAAATTGTGGTGACTCATACTTCCCTTAATCTGTTTTAGATGCCCAGCGATTAAGAGGCTACATGTATTCTGGCTCTTCCCAAGTGGAAGATGAACAGAAACAACCAGGTGATGGCTATCCTCAGGATCCAATCAAACCAACTTTTAGTACTTCAGGATCTGTCCAGAGTGATGCTACTCCCAGAGAGACTGGCCCCAACACCCATAACCAGGAACTATCCCGCAGAGGCTCTGCTTCAAGCTCTATCCAGCCTGCCCCAAGAATGTTAGGCCTCTCTGGCTCTATAGCCAGTAGAACCTCTGTCAGCCACAACAAGCGTCACACCCGTGCCAGTATAACTTCAGGCCAAAGTGTCACCAACCCTAGTGCAGTGAAGATGGTTTCAAGTTGGGAAGCAAAGGGAATCCAGCCCAAAACCTTTCCATTACAGCCTCGTTCAAGCAACTCTGGATCTGTTCAGAATTTCCTGGGAAGCCATTTATTCAAAGCAACCTCCCAGAATTCTGTGGCACAAAGTGGAATCTACCAGTCCGTAAGGGAAGTGGCTTCCACCCCTTACCTTCAAGTTCCCTCACGTGGTTCTTCAGGAACTTCATTTAGACCAGGTCCTCTGCATTTTGGGTCTACTGAAGGTGGGAGTGCAACAAATGCGTACAAGCCCAGCTTCTCTCAATATGTCAAGCCATACCAGAGTAGATATGCCTCCGCCAGTAGTGGTTCAACTTCTAGTCAATATGCCCAGAGTATAGATGGTGCCTCCAAAAGCAGCAGTATCCCTATACTTAGCCTGGGGTCTAGCTCCAGTCTCTTTACCCCGAGTTCTACGCCTAGTAAAAACTCCTATGGAACCTACAAGCCTGGCTCTACCCTTGGTGCAACACCACGCCAGAGCATGTTTACCTCTAACCAGGGTGGCAGTGCTTCAGTCTACAGCCAGAATGTCCTTGCCGCCAACCAGAAGCCAAGTAGCACTACACCTGCCGACAGCAACCACAGGCAAGTCTCTGGTCAGGTGGGGGACTACCAGCCTAGCTATGTTGCCAGTAGTGGGCCAATCTCCATCCTCTACAGTTCTAACCAGGGTGGCAGTGCTTCAACCTACAGCCAGAATGTCCTTGCTGCCAACCAGAAGCCAAGTAGCACTACACCTGCCGACAGCAACCACAGGCAAGTCTCTGGTCAGGTGGGGGACTACCAGCCTAGCTATGTTGCCAGTAGTGGGCCAATCTCCATCCTCTACAGTTCTGCCCAGGCTGGCAGTTCTTCAACCTATGTCCAGAAACCAAGCACCTCTAAACCTGCCCCCAGTCAAAGCTATCAGCGCAGCTATACTCCCAATGCTGTGAAGTCAATCCCTAGCTATGCCAGAGGACCTACCCAGAGCAGTACCACCACACCTCAAAGTGTTGTTCTGGTCTACATCTACAACATCCCAGCACGCTATGGTGGCACTCATATCCGTCGGCTCAAAGACCTGAGTCATAGTGGGCATAGTGCCTACACTAGCCACTCCAAAACCAGCGCAAGTGTTAACAAGCCACAGCAAAACCACACTCCACCTGCCAAACAGGAGGGTCCCAGCACTCCCTACGTCCAAGTCTCACACTCTACTAGATGGGAGCCCAGAACATGACTAAGTGAGAGCTGTAACCACCAGTTGAGGTGATTGGTGTTTATTTTTATGCTCTTGAAAAATTGGGGGGGGGGGGGGGGGGGGGGTAGTAATCAGAATTGGGCAGCCTGTCTTCATGTTTGCTTGTTAATAATCTACTGTTTGTTTTCTAGGTGCTGAGACCATGAAGTGATGCCAGGCGCTGTACTTCAATGGTTTTAATAAATAATGTTGAATCTTATCCAAGTTCAGTCTCACTGTATCCATTAAGTTTTTACTGACATGTCTGCTTTGACTTAGTTTGTGTACATCACAACCATCAGTGGAATATTTATTTTTTTCTCCAGAAATTCAATCTCATATTTATTTGACCCCTGATACGTTGTCTTTTTGTTAGTGCCAATGACCATGACATTTCTGCTCAAGATGTCCCCTTATGAGCCCTACATTTTGCCTTAATACCTACCATAAGCATGACAAATGTATTATGACTAGGAGTCACACATGGTCAGATGGGGAACTCCTGGCCCTAATTATGAGACAGTAAAAGAATGGCAGTGAGGTATTTGCATGTGTTTTATAACCCAGCGTCTTGGTTTGTCGCACCTGGAATTTCACTTTGCAAACCTACCCTGAATGTCACTAACTTTTTTGTTTTGTGCCTGCTTGACCAATTTGACTCAAGATAACTAGGTAGTATACATGTCATTACCCTTAACACCAGTTATGTAGGACGCTTCTCTAACATCTGTCTGACGTGTCAATCTGTTAATGATAGGCTCATTAATGTCCGGTCCTGATTGAGCAGGAGGAGCCTGTCTGTCCCACTTTCACCCTCTTCTAATCAGACACATGGCATTGCTAAACAACCTAGGTTCAGATAGTATTCAGTCACTCCAAGTCTTCCTCTGTGCTTGGTTGACTGTGCCTGGCTCAGTGGAATCAATAGAACAAACCCATATCTGGCAGTCCAGACAGGCTCAAGCGCAAAGTATTTGAAAGATCTCAAATAGTTTGATCACAGGTCTGACTAGTTAGCCGTGGAGTCAAGATTCAGAATGTTTGCTTACATTTGAGATGTTATTGTTGACCTGTTTGACGTTTACAGTGAGGTGTATGACGAGCCAGGAAGGGAACAGATTTACCTCCGTCTGTCACAGTTAAATGGAGAGAGAGCGACACCTCGTATGCATTGACCAGCCATGTGTGGTGGTTCAGATAAAAGCTATGCTATTTCCTGCCAGAGGAAGTAGCAGCGGCACAGAGGGAACTCTTTTAGGAGCTGTTTCGTTTCCTCTCTTTTTCCATCACGACTGGGAACATTCATAAAGAGAAAAAAACATGTGGAAGAAAAAAAAGAGAAATGTCTTCCTTCCACTGGCATCAGCAGAAACTATCTTTCTGACAGGACATTTAGATGGATTGTAGATTTGCATGAAGAGGAGAAAGGTTTCATAAATCATACTGAAAATGAGATCTATTAATCAACAGAGGACGTAGGTGACTGTTCTCTCTAATGGGACGATGACACACTGTCAGGCCATTGAACAATCTGCTTCACCCATGATGTTTCATCATAATAGGCATAATGTACAACGTACATCTTGCGCTCTCTTTCCATCTATCTCTCGCTCTCTGGCTCTATGCCAAGTAGTAGAAGTGATAGTAGCAGTAGTAGTGATAGCAGTAGTGGTGATAATAGTAGTAGTAGGGATTGTAATGATAGTAGCAGTGGTGATAGTAGTAGTGATAGTGATATTTGCGATAGGTAGGCTTCATTGAGGTTGACAGATGTACAGTCTATGCCTACATCACTGACTGTCCCTGTCTGTTACGTGTTTTAATGTCAGTAGTAGAATTCAGAGAGAGAGGTGCGACCGTCAGCACAACACCAGGCAGGTTGTGTCTCCTCTCATCTCCTCTCTGGAAGAATTTACCCTTTGACCTTCAGAACGTACTTCTCCTCCCAGCCAATCAGGTGCTTCAGATCCCTGTCGGGCGCGCCAGGCCCCCTCTCGCTTCGGCATCTGGTCGTTGTGGTGAAGAAATGAAGGTAATAATAACCTGAGATATAACGAGCATAAGACTCCTCCCCCTACAGGCGAGAGGTCAAGCTACCTATAGAGAGCCATGCCTACCGCTGTGACCATGCAGATCACAGATTCATCATCAGAAATGACAAGTGAAGCAGAGCCCTGTCCAAGTCTGTCCCAGAGTTCTAGCATTACACAAGCATTTATTTTAGCCACTATAATATTAACTACAATAATAGCTGGCAACTCTACATCTAGATTTTGTTTTGGCCACAATAACAATTTTACATATACATTTGTGTCATTTTATTTGTGCATTTAAAAGGTCCCAATTGACTCAGTAAACTAGGCATACTGGTAAATTGATACTTATAATCACTTCACAAGACAGATATGTGCTGTGTGAGGAAACGAGATGCCATCTCAAATCGAGAAAAGGAGATTAATAGATCTGAGGGCTTGTTTCTGGGACATTAAACCTTGTCCTGGAGAATCTCCATTGACCATGATTTTTAGTCTAGGGCTAGGCTTCATCTGTGTTTGGGAAAACCATCCCTAAAATTCTTCTTCTTGTTCACAGAGATATCCCCGAGTGGGCCTTTAACGAGAGAAATCACAGTGGGCCTTTAACGAGAGAAATCACAGTGGGCCTTTAACGAGAGAGATCACAGTGGGCCTTCAATGAGAGAGATCACAGCGGGCCTTTAATGAGAGAGATCACAGTGGGCCTTCAATGAGAGGGATCACAAAGGCCTTTAACGAGAGAAATCACAGTGGGCCTTTAATGAGAGAAATCACAGAGGGCCTTTAATGAGAGAGATCACAGTGGGCCTTTAATGAGAGAGATCACAGTGGGCCTTTAATGAGAGAGATCACAGAGGGCCTTTAATGAGAGAGATCACAGTGGGCCTTTAATGAGAGAAATCACAGTGGGCCTTTAATGAGAGGGATCACAGTGGGCCTTTAATGAGAGGGATCACAAAGGCCTTTAACGAGAGAAATCACAGTGGGCCTTTAATGAGAGAAATCACAGAGGGCCTTTAATGAGAGAGATCACAGTGGGCCTTTAATGAGAGAGATCACAGTGGGCCTTTAATGAGAGAGATCACAGAGGGCCTTTAATGAGAGAGATCACAAAGGCCTTTAATGAGAGGGATCACAAAGGCCTTTAATGAGAGGGATCACAAAGGCCTTTAATGAGAGAAATCACAGTGGGCCTTTAATGAGAGGGATCACAGTGGGCCTTTAATGAGAGAGATCACAGTGGGCCTTTAATGAGAGAGATCACAAAGGCCTTTAATGAGAGAAATCACAGTGGGCCTTTAATGAGAGGGATCACAAAGGCCTTTAATGAGAGAAATCACAGTGGGCATTTAATGAGAGAGATCACAATGGGCCTTTAATGAGAGGGATCACAATGGGCCTTTAATGAGAGAAATCACAGTGGGCCTTTAATGAGAGAAATCACAGTGGGCCTTTAATGAGAGAAATCACAGTGGGCCTTTAATGAGAGAAATCACAGTGGGCCTTTAATGAGAGGGATCACAGTGGGCCTTTAATGAGAGGGATCACAAAGGCCTTTAACGAGAGAAATCACAGTGGGCCTTTAATGAGAGAAATCACAGAGGGCCTTTAATGAGAGAGATCACAGTGGGCCTTTAATGAGAGAGATCACAGTGGGCCTTTAATGAGAGAGATCACAGAGGGCCTTTAATGAGAGAGATCACAAAGGCCTTTAATGAGAGGGATCACAAAGGCCTTTAATGAGAGGGATCACAAAGGCCTTTAATGAGAGAAATCACAGTGGGCCTTTAATGAGAGGGATCACAGTGGGCCTTTAATGAGAGAGATCACAGTGGGCCTTTAATGAGAGAGATCACAAAGGCCTTTAATGAGAGAAATCACAGTGGGCCTTTAATGAGAGGGATCACAAAGGCCTTTAATGAGAGAAATCACAGTGGGCATTTAATGAGAGAGATCACAATGGGCCTTTAATGAGAGGGATCACAATGGGCCTTTAATGAGAGAAATCACAGTGGGCCTTTAATGAGAGAAATCACAGTGGGCCTTTAATGAGAGAAATCACAGTGGGCCTTTAATGAGAGAAATCACAGTGGGCATTTAATGAGAGAGATCACAGTGGGCCTTTAATGAGAGAAATCACAGTGGGCCTTTAATGAGAGAAATCACAGTGGGCCTTTAATGAGAGAAATCACAGTGGGCCTTTAATGAGAGAAATCACAGTGGGCATTTAATGAGAGAGATCACAGTGGGCCTTTAATGAGAGAAATCACAGTGGGCCTTTAATGAGAGAAATCACAGTGGGCATTTAATGAGAGAGATCACAGTGGGCCTTTAATGAGAGAGATCACAGTGGGCATTTAATGAGAGAGATCACAGAGGGCCTTTAATGAGAGGGATCACAAAGGCCTTTAATGAGAGAAATCACAGTGGGCATTTAATGAGAGAAATCACAGTGGGCCTTTAATGAGAGAGATCACAGTGGGCCTTTAATGAGAGAAATCACAGTGGGCATTTAATGAGAGAGATCACAGAGGGCCTTTAATGAGAGGGATCACAAAGGCCTTTAATGAGAGAAATCACAGTGGGCATTTAATGAGAGAAATCACAGTGGGCATTTAATGAGAGAAATCACAGTGGGCCTTTAATGAGAGAACCCAACCCCTCTGAATCAGAGAGGTGCAGGGTGCTGCCTTAATCCAGGTTTTTTTTAAGATTCAGGGTTAAAATTAGGGTTAGAAGTTCGGGGTTAGGATTAAAGGTTAGGGAAAATGTTGAAGGGGAATCAATTGTTTGATCCCCACAAGTGTGTGTGTGTGTGTGTGTGTGTGTGTGTGTGTGTGTGGGAAAACTGAATGTCTAATTAATAACGGCCTAACTTCATCCCCTCTAAACAACCACAGCTACAACAGAACATAACTTCTTACAAGCCACATGGCCAGATAGACAGACAAAGGAACCATCACACACATGCTTCCACACACACTTCTCAGATGAATGGTTGTGTGAAGACTTCAGAGGGAAGCCACATTAGTGTGGTTTCAGTATTTCCCTCTGCTTCACATGGCTGTTTTTGTTTTGACCAAATGCCTACGTTTCTAACTCTCTGAGCGCTCAATCCCCTAGTCGACCAATCTGAAGGAAATGGAAGTCTTGTGATAAAGGAGGCATTGTTTTACGTTTAGATAGGTAGAGACCATTATGATGGAATGTACCACGCCATAAAACCCCAACAAGGCCAGTCTTAGGATAAAGCAGACCCCAACACTTCAGCACCAACCAGAGCCTGTGTGTGCGTCCATGCACGCGCATGTGTGCATAAGGCTGTGTTTACACAGCCACCCTAAGAACCCAAATCAGATTTTCTTTCTATATCCAATCTTTTTTTCTGACTGTCCACACTCCATTTTGCATGTGAACAAAATATGATTAGAGTATTAACACTGAGAATATATAAATATTTGGATGAGCAATGTCGCAGCGGCACAGACTAAGATACAGTAGAATAGAAGATACAATATAATAGAATACAGTATATGCATATGAGATGAGTAATGCAAAATATGTAAACATTATTAAAGCAGCCAGTGATTTCAAGTCTATGTATATAGCGCAGCAACCTCTAAGTTGCAACTGATGGTTATTTAACAGTCTGATGGCCTTGAGATAAAAGCTGTTCTTCAGTCGGTCACAGTTTTGATGCACCTGTACTGACCTCGCCTTCTGGATGATAGCAGGGTGAACATGTAGTGGCTCGGGTGGTTGTTGTCCTTGATGATCTTTTTGGCCTTCCTGTGACATCGGGTGCTTTAGATGTCCCGGAGGGCAGGTAGTTTGCTCCCGGTGATGCGTTGTGCAGACCGCACCAGCCTCTGGAGAGCCCTGCGGTTGCGGGCGGTGCAGTTGCTGTACCAGGCGGTGATACAGCCCAACAGGATGCTCTCAATTGTGCATCTGTAAAAGTTTGTGAGGGTTTTAGGAGCCAAGACAAATGTATTCAGCCTCCTGAGGTTGAAGAGGCGCTGTTGAGCCTTCTTCACCACACTGTATGTGTGGGTGGACCATTTCAGTTTGTCAGTAATGTGTACGCCGAGGAACTTGAAGCTTTCCACCTTCTCCACAGCGGCCTCGTCGATGTGGATAGGGGGGTGCTCCCTGTGGATAGGGGGGTGCTGTTTCCAGAAGTCCAGAATCCTCTCCTTTGTTTTCTTGACGTTGAGTGAGAGGTTATTTTCCAGATATGCAAATATTTTGCAAACGATCTGAATTGTTCTAATGGTGTGAACACAGCCTTTGTGTGTGTCGATACAGCCAGCCCTTCTGAAAGTGATGAATGGGAGGCTGCCCTGCTTTAATGGGTGTATTGCTTCAGCTGTACCAACTTCTCTCCCACCTCTTCCTGCTCTTCCACCCTCTGGCAAACACTACTAGCTGCCATTGATCAATTGAGCACCAGAACAATAGATGGGCCAATCCCTCTGTGGTTCTGTAGCTGTCTATTGTCTCAGGACTGTTTTGACATGCTGGACAGGAGGCACTAGCCTAGTCCCACATCTGTTTGTGTGTAGAGTCTACTGTCGCTGCACCAAGCTACAGAGATACAGATACGGCTGGGTCAATATGATAGGTCTATGGAGGGATGGTTAAATGAGCGAAGGGGAAGAGGAGAGCCTGCGCTTCAATTTCAATCAATTGATGGAACTATGGCCATACTGTGATTAATACGAGAGCCACCAAATGTAAAGTACGGGAATCTTACAGTAACATATTGTATGTTATTTGTGTGCTGATTCTAACTGATTGTGGTTCCAATGAGGTGCTGGTCATCTAAATGGGGGTTGGGATTGACTCCTGTCGATAATGAGTGTTGCTTTGAAACCAATTGTGCTCCACTTCAGCATGGCATGGGTTCGTTCTGGACAGAGTCAGAGGCTAGAGGGGCTACAGATCTGTCACAGAAAGGAACCACTGTGGATCAGAGAGAGAGACAGAGAGAGGAAGAAAGATGCTTTGATCGAGTGGAAGCAGGGGTGAAGAGAGGGGTAGAGAATGAGAAAATGTGAGGGAGGGAGGGAGAAAGAAAGGGAGAGAGGAGGAAGAGAGACAGAGAGAGAGGGACAGAAAGAGAGAGCGAAAGACAAAGGAAGTTGCTCCTCCTTCTCTAGAGCTCCGTCTGTCTGTTTGCCATTACATAGCCAGCGGCCAAGTGGCTGCCACTTGGCCTTTGTCGTCATGCCACTGACTGTTGTGGTCTCTTTTTTTTTACATGTTCAATTTCTCACAGATGTGGGATTCACTTTTAAGCCATATTCTCTATCATAGCGATTAAACCCAGTTAATGGCGCCAAGATGTTCCCCAACAGAAAGGACTCATATAAATGGCTAATTGCCTGAGAGGAACGTTTTCAAATGTAACTTAGAAACATACAAATATTTTTTTCCCTTATTTCTCTCTCTATTTAATAGCCAAACCGCCAAGCAGAGATTAGTGAAAATAATAAAATATCAAAGAATGAAAGTTGCCTCTTCAAAAGCTGCCCAGTGGTCTTGCAAAAGTTTTGTATCATTCAAGTCGTTAAAAAAACCCGGCTTGTTGCTTGAAGCGGAAAAGAAGAAATGAAAGCAAATTATAAACCAGGGATTTTCTCTGTCAAACAGGAACTTCCCATGTGGGAGAGAGAGACATGGAAGTATTTTGATTGCCACGTTCTAGAAGAGACAGTGCTATCATTGTGGCAATCATTTTTATGTGGGGGATGTAAACATGATTTTTCGTCATCATACAACACAAAACAACAACAACAAAAAACAACAGCTAATTGGTTTAATTGGTCTTGTGGTTTTAACTAGCTAGGCTGTATTCCTCTGATGTATAGAAAGCGATGGAGAGAGACCGGGCCAGTTTATATTGAATCTCTCTCTTTATCTCCCCATCTCTGTTTCTCTTCTGTCTGTTTATCTGTCTGTCTCTGTCTCTCTCTCTCTGTCTGTCCGTCTCTCTCTAGCTCTCGGACAATCTCTCTGCTCTTCCTTCCCTGCCGTGACAACCTTGCAGCCCAGCCTATTGAAAACTGACACCATTGATTTTTCAAGACAACAGTTGTGGCCAAAGCCAGACATCATAAGTCCGTTAATCGAACCCAGTCACAGATCCACCCAATAATAACCTGAGGGGCAAGTAATGACCAACAGTCACCAATCTCTGTTTGTCTGTCTGCATCCCAAATTGCACCCTATTCTCTTTATAGTGCACTACTACATTCATTCTCATGCTTTACTCTTGTCATGACACATTGCATCAAGGCAAATGGAAATAGGCCTACTTCTCATGGATTTCCTTCCCAGTGGCAGTTATTAGAAATTATGACACTTTACTGATAATAGCTGCTGTATCAGACTGCCAGACATAGGCTGTACCTGAAATGGCACCCTATTCCCTATTTATAGTGCATTACTGTCCATCGTCAAATGTAGTGCACTATATAGGGAATGGGCATTGAAATCAAATCAAATTCTATTTGTCATATGCACCGAATACTTACAAGCCCTTAACCAACAAAGCAGTTTTAAGAAAATACAAAAAAAAAGTAAGAGATAAGAATAACAAATAATTAAAGAGCAGCAATAAATAACAATAGTGGGGTTATATACACGGGGTACCGGTACATGTATTGGCACCGGTGTTGAGGTAATTGAGGTAATGTGTACATGTAGGTAGAGTTATTAATGTGACTATGCATAGATATGCATAGAAGCCTCTTGGACCTAGACTTGGCGCTCTGGTACCGCTTGCCGTGCGGTAGCAGAGAGAACAGTCTATGACTAGGGTGGCTGGAGTAGTATACTAAATGGTACAGGGTGCCATTTCAGACGCACCCTAGTCATGATTGTGGGAGAAGCTAGCTGCTGTCACATCACAAAGCATCTTAGCATGGGAGGACAATGCACAGTTCACAGAACATGCCATTAGCTAGAGGCTGTCTTTGTTTTGTTGTTGTAGTAGCCTCAATTGCTTTCTCTTCTCAGTGTAAATGGCCACATAGATTGGGTTCTGCAACTTGGGAAATGTATATTTGATACACAATTCACGTGTTTGACCTGAAGACTTGCCCAATTTCACAGTGCCATCCATGAACATAAAGGAATAGACAGACTTTAAAAAAATACTGTACTTTTCAATAATACTTTATTTTGTCATTTTTAGCATGCAGCACAATTGGCTGACTCTAAGTGTGTAACCAATGCTGTATTATTACTACCACAGAGATTTGAATAACATTTCAATATGATAAAGGATAGGCACAACCCCCACCCCCCATCTCTCTCTCTAGCTCCCTCCCCCTCTCTCACAAGTTATTTTCTCTCTCTCTCAGCACTCCCTGCAATTAGCAGTGGAGCTTTGCTCGTCATTAGGTCTTTCTTTGTGACACGTCCTACATCACCACGGCCACAGAGGGAGTGAGTCAGCTTTTGTGCAGGAGGATAATGAGGAACAACACTGTGAAGAGAGCCAGCAGAGTCAGAAAGGAATGTCAAATTCTGTTCAATTCATCCACAGCAGAGTAGAACACCTTCTTGTTTTAGGAAGTTATTGTGTCTGTTTGAACTGGTACCCTATTCCCTACATAGTGCACTATCTTTGACCAGGGCTATGGCAAAACCAGGCGGACACTTATAGGCTTTTATCTGAAGTATATATAAAAAAGGAAAACCTCATTCAAATATGCCTAGAGAATGTCAAGTTTGGTGAAAAGGGTTCGACACAATGTGCAGGCTTTCTGATTCTACTAAAAAACATGCAATCAAAACGAAAGCATCAAATGGAGTTAGAAATCAATAAGAAATGTGTTCTTTGTTGTTTAATTCTCCCTCTAGTTTCCCCACACCAGACTGAGCATTAACCTGGGACCAATTATCATGACAGAAACATCGCAGATCATGACAAAGAGCACATCTCAAAGAGACCCAGACCCCCTTCATGTGTACGCTCAACCCACTTAAGTCAACTATCACTTCACAAATTAGTCAAAAACACTGTTTACAGTCGAGGAATTAAATATAATTGAAGTGTAAAACAAATAGTATATTTCTGTTGTAGGAAGACAACAACAGTTCCTCCACTGCACTGGTTAATAAGAGCAGAACAGGCTTTGGCCTCTCAATGAAACTACTACTGCCTGCTCTGCTGCTGGCATTCCAGAATCATCTGTATCTTATCACTGAAAAATGTCCCTTAAACAGAAAAAGCTGCAGCTCCAGCCAGGCTTTCCTTCCTTTAAAGAGAATGGCTTGTTGTCTTCAAGGAGGGATTGCTTTTGGCTCAGCCACATGCACACAGTTACAGCCCCATAGCCCCAGCCTCAGTTACAGCCCTATAGCCCCAACCCTATAGCCCCAGCCCTATAGTCCCAGCCTCAGCCCTATAGCCCCAGCCTGTTACAGCCCCAGCCTCAGCCCTATAGCCCCAGTTACAGCCCTATAGCCCCAGCCCTATAGCCCCAGCCTCAGTTACAGCCCGATAGCCTCAGCCTCAGTTACAGCCCTATAGCCCCAGCCCTATAGCCCCAGCCTCAGTTACAGCCCTATAGCCCCAGCCTCAGCCCCAGTTACAGCCCTATAGCCCCAGCCTCAGTTACAGACCTATAGCCCCAGCCCTATAGCCCCAGTTACAGCCCTATAGCCCCAGCCTCATAGCCCCAGTTACAGCCCTATAGCCCCAGTTACAGCCCCAGCCTCAGCCCTATAGCCCCAGCACCAGTTACAGCCCTATAGCCCCAGCCCTATATCCCCAGCCTCAGCCCTATAGCCCCAGCACCAGTTACAGCCCTATAGCCCCAGCCTCAGCTCTATATCCCCAGCCCTATAGCCACAGCCTCGTCCTGGTTCTCATCATCTTGACAATAAAACTAGAGAACTTAAAACAAAGCACATTTTCATGAAGGAGTGTTTTGAGATTTCCGTTGCTGGATGACTTGGGCTGTGCAGTGTGAACTGAATGAACAGTCCTTTTTCTTCTCATCTTATCTTTGATAACTCACATATCTATTAGGTGAAATACCAGTGTGATATCACAGCATTAAGATTTGTGACCTGTTGCCACAAGAAAAGGGCAACCACTGTAGAGCAAACACCATTGTAAATGCAACCCATGTTACGATTATTTATTTTTTCCCTTTAACTATTTAAACATCGTTACAATACTGTACATAGCAATAATATGACATTTGAAATGTCTCTATTCCTTTGAAACATTTGTGAGTAATGTTTACTGTTCATTTCTGATTTGTTTATTTTCACTTTTGTTTATTATGTATTTCACTTGCTTTGGCAATGTAAACATATGTTTCCCATGCCAATACAGCCCTTTGAATTGAGAGAGAGACAGAGTTGCTTTTAGGAGAGATTAGAGGAGAGGTTCTCCTCCCTTTGGAATGCTATGGAGACTAATCTGCTGGGATTCCTTTCAGGCACCCTGGGGCAGAGGGATAGAAGACCAACGAAATGCTCCTCAGTCCTGGGGTGAGCTGGCCCTCAGACAATCTCTCATTGAACTCTGCGTCCCAATGGCACCCTATTCCCTTTATAAGTCCACTACTTTTGCCCAGGGCAAATACAGGGAATATGGTGCAATTTCAGACATGATCATTGTGCATAAGCTTCACAGGGGTTGGTGTCACACAACTTGCAACTCATGAGCTGATGAATTATGCTGTATGTGAGCTTGGTAGCGATAGTATATACATTTACAAGACCTCCTCTCAAAGAACAATACTTAAGTAAAGTCATAGCAAGTGAAATGTATAAGAACAGTCTTCAGTTTCATTACTTCAGCTTCATGAATTATGTATATTCATCCATATCTGTTCTCAGTTCCAAGAATCATAACATACATCAATGATATTGTCCAAATGTAGTTTCACTCCTTCACATGACACTTCATTCTAGGACAGACAGAGAAGCCCCACTTTTAAGAGGGGGAAATCTATGTAGAAGAACAGTCAGTCAGTCCCCCATCCATACAACAGTTCTCTTTCACAGTCAACGCCCATTTGTTAGCCATGGGTAATCCCCAGTCTGAGACGATGTGTGGACTGAAAGTGAGGACTGGTTGTGAAGGACTACAGATCAGACAGTGCATGCTTTAATCATGGACAAGGCTACTAGGAACAATAATAATACTCAGTCATATACTTACTGTATGTTTATATTTACATACAATTCACATGTACAGTTTTTACATGATCTTATCTACTTATAAATGCAATAGAAAAAAATGTTTTTGATTATGAAAGAAGGATCATGGAAGCCCCTGGGAGTGTCCTCCTACCATCAAATGTCTGCTGTGGTGGAGACCTGTGAGAGCCTGGGGTCGGCGTCGTGCTCGTAGCGGTAGTGGTATCCCTCCAACACCTCCGTGCACGCTTCCCTCATGTCATTGATCCTCTTCTTGATGCCCTGCCGGTTGAGGTAGAGGACCAAGAGGAAGACGAGTCCCACGAAGCCCAGGACGATCCCAAGGAACACGTAGGAAGTCTGGAGGGCCAGGTCCGCCCCCTCACCCACCCTGTGGCATCCCAGCGCCACCCCGTCCCCCCCAGCGTGTCTAGCCGCCAACCTCAGCAGAGAGGTGTTTCTCATGTCTGAGGGGAAGGCACACACCAGGCCCTCTGCGTCTCCCACATGTCCCTGGGAGGAGTTGAGCCAGGCAGCGAAGGGCTCCATGCCACAGATACAGGTCCAGGGGTTCTCCCCTAGAAGGAGTCTCACCCCGGGGGGCAGAGAGGCCAGCTCAGCCAGGCCCTCCTCCTGGACAGTCCGCAGAGCGTTAAGGGTCAGATCCAGCTGCTCCAGAGAGTCCAGCCCAGAGAAGGTGCCATTGTAGAGGGCCACCAGGGAGTTGTTGGCCAGGATGAGCCTCCGCAGGCCCCCCAGGTAGGAGAAGGTGTGAGAGGGCAGGTAGATTAGCCTGTTCCCTGACAGGTCCAGGGTCCGGAGCTCAACCAGGGTGGACCAGCGAAGAGACATAGCCAGGTTCATGAGAGAGGAGTGGTTGTAGAGAGCTCGGCTGAGGTTGAGCTCCCTGAGAGTGTGGCCCGGAACAGTGAAGGCCTCTGGGTTGATGACAGCCAGCTGGTTGGAGCTCAGGTCCAGAGAGCGGAGGGAACGCAGCCCAGAGAAAGTCTGAGACTCTACCTCTGTTATCCTGCAGTGAGGGAGGGATACAGAGGAAGCAGAGGATGCATAGTCACTCATAGTCTATAATAACAGTGGCGCAGTGGTCTAAGTCACTGCATCTCAGTGCTTGAGGCGTCACTACAGACACCCTGGTTTGAATCCAGGCTGTATCACAACCGGCTGTGATTGGGAGTCCCATATGGGAGCGCACAATTGGCCCAGTGTCGTCCGGGTTTGGTCGGTGTAGGCCGTCGTTGTAAATAAGAATTTGTTCTTAACTGACTTTCCTAGTTAAATAAAGGTTAAATTAAATTAAAAAGGCACTGCATCTCAGTGCTAGAGGCGTCACCTCAGACCCTGGTTCGATTCCAGGCTATATCACAACCGGGTTAGGTCGTCCTCGTAAATAAGAATTTGTTCTTAACTGACTTGCCTAGTTAAATAAATAAAATGAAAAACAATAGTAAGCACAAGGTTTATTCAAGTTTACCCAACATAACAGGATGCCATTCATCAAAGGCTTCATGTTAAGATGCATTCAAAAGTGTGCGAAAATATAGACAGACAAGCTCTATGACATTTTTGCTATAATAATACATTGGCACTTCAAATCATGAGGCATATATAAACTTGGGCAAATAAAAGTAGGCCAAACTAGAAAACAGTCTTTTTTTCCCGCTAGGCAATGTTTCTCTTACCTATTGTTACTCAGTGACAGCGTTGTTATATTGTCCAGCCCTTTGAATGATTCCGGTCCAATTCTGCTGATCTGGTTTCCAGTTATGAACAGATTCCTCGTGTACCCTGGTATCCCAGGCGGGACACTCCGCAAGTCTTTGGAAACACACTTCACCGTGTGAGCAGCTTCCGAGCATTCACAACGAAGAGGGCACCCGGATGCGCGCGCAGAAATAGAACAGAGCAGCGCACAGAAAACCATCCGTAGAACCATATCCAGCATTTTTGAAAAACAGGCTACGCGATACCAGAACAGTGATAAATATAGTTTCTATACATTGAAAACAAAAAAGTATTCTATACAGAGCGAATTACATTTACCGAAAATGACTTGATTGCCATTTCAGAAGAATAAAAAACTCAACCTTCTTGCCTACTTCTAAGCGCGACAAAAAAAATGAATATGCTGTAGACTACAGCGCATTGACTGTGCACATTAGCTATATATAAATATATATATCCTACTGCCGATGAGAGTGAAACGTGGAGAGAGAGTCCTATCGTACACTGGTCAGATTGTCCTCGCCATCTCCTTGACCCGTTCTATTCTGTATTACAAGTCCTGGCTGGATGTTCAACTTCTTAGCATTTCTGAAGCCCACGTGTGACAGAGTCAGGGTCTGATTTCCATGACAAAAGGGGATCTCTCTTTCGGGGCTGTTTGATCCCAGCAGATGCACACCGAGCGTCGCTCCTCTCAAACAATGAAATTAAAGCACCATCGCATCGTAGGCTACAATCTGCGGGGAGGGGCTTTTCAGCTTCCCTCTCACCCCGTCCGGAGCCTTTCTGTCCTCCCACTTTAATTAACAGCATGCAGGCCAGGTCTACACCGGGCGGGAAAGAGAAATGCAACTATTGAATTTGACAAAAACCTTAACAAGTGTAGAAGTTGGTAGTGCCTTCTTAGATTTTAAACATGGATCAATGTTTGCAACCTATACCTTCAAATTATTAGTTTGTTAGGATATATCTCATACGACCCTATTAATAGGCGATTACCGAATTAATTATGAAATAAATAATATATCTTCAAGCTATTCGATAGACAGGTAGTCTAGGCTAAAGATTCTACCAATATGTAATAATAACCAGAAGCGCAAAATGCCCAGAATTATAGGCGTAAGCACCAAGATGATTAAGAACTGGCACATTCCCAGATCCTTGTGGAATGACACTTGATTATAACAATTGGGGCACTGAATAAGCACTCATGGGGTCCACATCAGCAAGATGTAAAATGTAAAGTCCCTAATTAATTTTATATTTTGAGCCATCAAGTGTCATACATCTGAATACGCGCCAAAGTCATTGACAATGTTATAACAATGAATAACACAGGCTATGCGTAGAGCTTTTTCATGTTCCACAAGAGAAAAGTTAATGTATCTAAATCAATAAAGACGGTAGCACCTTCGAGCATTTGCAGATCAAAAGCTGCGCTACAGAAAATGCGGATACAATGGTGAGAGGTAGACGCGCCTTCCTCTCTCACTCTAGGTGATATTAGATCAACAATGCTTTTTAGAGGGAGGGGAGGGGGAGCCTCTGATGTCTGCCCGTCCTCCCCCAATGCGCTCTACAGAAAAAGAGGGAAAGAGCATAGATGGGGTGTTTGCAGGATGATGACAAATGGCAATTGAATCCGAGGTTGTCCTTTTGATAGCCAAGTGTCAACTCTGAAAGACGCTACGAGTGGTTGGATCAGAGGTGAAATTCACTTGAAATTGAGCGTAGATTTTTTTCAATTAGCCTTTTCTCCATGACACAAACTATAATGTTGAGTGCATGTAGTAATTAATAAGTCTATGCTGTATGAGTAGGCGTAAGTCATGTGATATGATCTGGAAAAAGTAGCCTAATGTATACACCATTTCTTCAGAAATGCTTCACAAATTGTCTACAATAAATAAACGTCTTTATTGGTATCATAGTTACATGTCATTTAAATACATTCACAGTTCACTCAGTCCCTTGCAGATTCTTTCATGGGAAAACAGAACTCCTAATCTTATGCAGCATAGTGACATTTCAAGGGATTTAAAGAACAAAAGAAGTGTATTGGTGTTAGGATTTGTATGACTTTATATGATTATTGGCCCTCAGTCATAATAGCATCCCAACTGTCTTTTGTTAGCACTGAATGTGTGAAACCACAGGTGTCCACATTCCACAACCCAGCACCTAGTTACAACTGGAGGAAAGAACATTAATATCGATTCAACTACACTCTAAAGAGTATTACTGATTCTAGAACAGATTCTTGAACGGAACAGAATTTGAGAACAAACCGGTGAACCTTGGTACAAGTTTAAATAGGAGTGGTTCCATTGCACAAAAAAAACATGCTTTCTTCTCGGTTTTCCATTAGAGGAAAGGAGTAAGGCTTCAGAATGGAATCAAGGCCACAATTTACATCCAATCTTGCCTCTAAATTCTCATTCTCAAATTGCCCACCTATCAGAACTAAATCAATTCCACTTAAAGATTCACTCTGGGCCTCCAGAGTGGCACAATGGTCTAAAGCACTGCATCACAGTGCTAGCTGTGCCACTAGAGATTCTGGGTTTGGGTCCAGGCTCTGTCGCAGCCGACCGCAACCGGGAGACCCATGGGGCAGCGCACAATTGGCTTAGTGTCACCTGGGTTTGGGGAGGGTTTGGCCGGCAGTGATATCCTTGTCCCATCATGCACTAGCGACTCCTGTGGTAGGCTGGGTGCAGTGCATACTGACACAGTTGCCAGGTGTACAGTGCTTCCTCCGACACATTGGTGCGGCTGGCTTCAGAGTTAAGTGGGCATTGTGTCAAGAAGCAGTGCAGCTGGTTGGGAGAGGCGATGGTTGAGTCATGCGTCCTCTGAAACATGACTCGCCAAGCCACGCTTGTTAACACCGCTCGCTTAACCCGGAAGCCAGCTGCACCAATGTGTCGGAGGAAACACCATTCAACCGACGACCGAAGTCAGCCTGCAGGCACCCGGCCCGCCACAAGGAGTCGCTAGGGATCGAACCCCAGGCTTTAGTTGTCGCCGCAACACTGCGATGCAGTGCCTTAGATGGCTGCGCTACTCAGGAGGCCGTCACTGAGTCCATTCTACTGCCAATGTTTGTCTATGGAGATTGTATGGCTGTGTGCTCAATTTTATACACCTGTCAGCAATGGGTGTGGTTGAAATAGCCAAATCCACTAATTTGAAGGGGTGTGCACATACTTTTGTATACAGTGCATGCTTTGTCATTATGGGGTATTGTGTGTAGATTGACGAGGGGAGAAAAACAATTTAATACATTTTAGAATAAGGCTGTAACGTAACAAAATGTAGAAAAGAAAGCGGTCTGAATACTTTCAGAATGCACTCTTTATAGTGTATCATACAAAATGGATGACATAGTACACAATTTGATGACGATACACAAAAAACAGGGACCACTTTTGGTACTTAAGCACTGTTTTCAAGCCCCAGTCGGTTTGTTAACACTGAGCAGAGCTATTCTCCTGCATCTCAGGTGATGCTCATCACTCAACGACAATATCAGTCATCAATGACGTCAGAAAGGAGGTGCAATCCTTCTGCTGTTAGTTTTAATCTACCTTTCTATTACATGGCACCTCCTACTCTCTTTGAAAAAAAGAGCTACTGTAGAACCTAAAAGGGTTCTTCGGCTGTCCCCACTGGAGAACTTAATTATTATTATTTTTAGAACAAATAAAACACACAAAACATCATCATACAAACCTGCCCAGAACCACTAGCACAAACCCCCATCTCCAGCACCCACATCCCTTTATGCCACATGGCCTCAAACAGCACCATTATGTTTCTCTGTAACCCACACACTTTCAACATTTAGATAAAGCATTTGAACTTTCCATTGCGTAAATTACAGAGTATTGGTCAATTTCCAGTCTGAGTATAATTTAAAAAAAAGATGATTGGCAAGAAAAGTATGGTCCAACACATTGGGTATCTCACTGCACCCTCATACAGTATGCCATGTCTTAAAATATACAGAGACAGATTAAAAAGTATATTTACACTGTAATACTTCTGACAGCCAACTTTAACTCCGCCTATAACTTGACTTTATAACATTCCCAGAAGGCATGGATTATTGAGTAATTATTAGTTTTACACTTCAGACATGACTCTTGCCATTGTGCTGTAGAATTTGTGAATGTTGTCTCTTGTATAATAAATTCTATGCATACGTTCATTTTAGTTAACTGTAACCTTATGATCCAACATTCCCTCCACCTTGTGCCAATATCAGTTATTTTTAAGTCTTGGTTCTGATCATTTATATTTTTTCCTAAGAGATTGTCAGTTGGATAGGTAAATTATACAATACCTTGCAGAGAGCCTATCATATGAACATCCTTATCGGACTCAAATAAGATTCCCTCAAGATTGACCTTATGTCCATAGGAGAACTCTTTGAAGAACCATTTTTGGTTCCAGGTCAAATCCTTTTGGTTCCATGTAAAACCCCTTTGGGTTCCATGTAGAACCCTTTCCACAGAGGGTTCTACGCCAAACCAAAAAGGGTTCTCCTATGGCGACAGCTGAAGCATCCTTTTGGAACCCTTTTGTCTAAGAGTGTAGACACAATTAATATCAAGACTGGGAAACATGGGTCAACTATGGATCATTTAAAAAAGGTCCATTACAGTCTAGTCTATTATGTACTATATACCTTTATCCATTTACATCATTTTAGATAACAATTTGGGTAATAAATAAGTGTATATAAAGGAAGTTATATGAAGCCATCTAATATCATATGCAGTTATCGTCAATTCCCCAAAAAGCCACAGGATTCAAGAAAATAGCTGTGTGTCCACAAAGACATAGAACACGCAGCCAGGACATGCACAACCGGCCGTCATGCATGTACACGCCCACACGCTTCTTTTGACACACACTCACTCATGCATTCAGGCACAAAATTGCTTCATTGCAGAACAGTGATGAGTTTTGATATTGTATCATATGGTATTGCATGTAGAAAATGAAGGGAATTAAGGAGGATAGTTCATTTACAATATAAATTAAAACAGAACATTAAAAACAGGTGTGATTATCATCAAGTATCCTAAGACAAAAGCACTAATATTTACACATGAACATGAAAGGAAAAAGAAAGATGAAAGACGCCATAAGCACACCAAAGGAATGTCAATACCCTGGAAACAATAGGCATCTCGCATAAAATCACCAACAGAAGTAGTGTAAAACTACCTTGACTGTGAAAGTAATGGAAAGCAAAAGGATCTTTAAAGACTTCCTACACAAATCTAAACATGGTTTTCTGTTTGTTTTTCTACATACAATTTGGGGTTATTGCAGTAGTAGATCCAACTAGAGAGAAAGAAGCAGGAATGTGAAAAGGGCTGCATAGAGATGCATTGGCATTTCACTATGTCCTAATCTCATCTGAGACAGGAGTGAAACTTTCTCTGGCACAGGAGGAGACCACAGGATATTAAGCCAAAGACTTGTATGCTTCTAACACTAATGTGCCAACCCAACACGAACCAAACTGTTCTGGCACAGTCATTTTTAGTCAGCACGGTTACACGTTATGCTGGATGCGTAACCAGGCCAGCTCAGTACATCGGTTCAGTCCAGCTCGGTAGTGTGACAAGGGTGTGTAAACCTGGAGGAGCCAGCAGGCTACCTGCTGCTTCTGGCAGCTCCACAGATAAAGAGAAAAGGCTCAAGGCTCAGCGCTTTCACTCAAACAATGAGGGGATTTGAACCTGCCACCGCAGAAGAAAGCCATGTCATTGGATTTTGTGAGCCAACCATCATCTAGGACAGGGTTTCCCAAACGCGGTGCAGAGGCCCCCCATGGGTGCACGTTTTGGTTTTTGCCCTAGCACTAAACAGCTGATTCAAATAATCAACGCTTGATGTTTCTGTTAGTTATTTGAATCATCTGTTTAGTGCTAGGGCAAAAACCAAAACGTGCATCCATGGGAGGCCCCGGGACCAAGTTTGGGAACCCCTGATCTAGGATTAGCCAGTGTTTGAATGTAGGCTACTACATACAAAATCAATATAGATGGTACAGTCTAAAAATGAAGTTTGATATAAATTGAGCCATTCATGCACATACATGTTATCCTGGAAGACCCATGTTTTTCCAGGCACCAACTATATGAATTACTTTCAATTTGTCAGCTCAGGCCGAGCCAGGTTTCAGAGGTGCTTCTTTCTTCTGGGGCACATTGGGGTTAAAGTTTGCGCGTGGAACAGATAAGAAAGCGGTGATCCCTTTTCCTGTAGGGACCGGGAAGCTCTACATTTGGCACGCTCACATTCTAGAACACAAATGAACTCTGCAGCATTCCAGAACATCATGCATTTCATTCCCATCGGCAGTTCAAAGTTATGAGTCCAGGGTTCCACAGAGGTTACCATGGCAACTGTAGGAAGTATCCAAATAATCCAACACACTTAATGAGATTATCTGAAATCTAGAATCCCATTTCAAAAAGAGCCATCATTAAAACAGGTCTAAACATAATTGTCAATCGAGTTCTAAGAAAAATAGAAATATTTTAATAAAATGCAGATACAAGCAGTTAAATTAGACTCATAGACATTATACAACATATGAAGCATCACTTGTTTATAGCAGAGTTTTGAGAATTATTATCCTGGATACACTCCAATGTAGTAGATTCAATTAATTGTAACAACAAATCACTCTTGGTGAATCACAGGCTATTAAAAGTTGCAGAAATAGGAACTGTATTAATCCAAGTATAAAATGTCAACACAATAACACATCCCTTTAAAGGCATTAAAAGGGAAATGTCATGTTTTCTGTTCCAATCATCAAGATGGAGTATGGGAAGCACAGAGTCATCATCAGTCCCATGTCATTAGATGGATGGTGGGTGTTTGTTTCAGCATGGCAGAGAGAGAAAGAGATGGATACTGCTGTCGCTGTGGAAGACAAGACTACTACCCCTGAAAGAAAGAACTACCCCGGAAAGAAACAACAACCCCTGCCCCCTTCACCACTACTGTCGCTCCTCTAGTCTACAGAACCTGCAACATCATCCATTACCTAGAAATTATGAGGGTCTATACACCCCATAGTAGGACTTAATTGAAAATCAAAACATTTGAAAACTGCATTAAATTGCATGGGGTTGGGATGTGTGTGGAGGGGGATTAAAACATTTATAAGTAAGCTACCGTCCATCAAGAACAATTAACCTCAATGCCAAAATAAACAAAAAACTAAATTGCCATCCGCCACCATTGAAAGCTAGGTTGCCTGGTCCTAGAAACAAGCAGGCTTTGTGTTAAGTCGAGAGGAGGATGTTATTGCCCTTCTCTCATTGGTTTGTTTGTTGCTGGGATGTCACAGTTCCATGTCTTTTTTCCCTGCTCGGTCCTCACAAGCAGAGTAGGTGTAGAGTGACACCTCCCACCTCAACTTCCAACCTGCAGGGGGTCCCCCCTCCCAGTGTGTGCTCTCACCTCACTCAACCCCCATCTCCCTCATCCCCCTCCTGCAAGGAGTCCCTCCCCCTTCCCACCCTGTAAGCTGTGTCCTCCCACCTGGTTGGCTGGTCACCGCAGGTTAATGGTTAGAGCCACAGTCAGGATAATACCCAGCAACATGAGGAAGGGAAGCCAGGTCTTCAAGAACCCTGCACAGCTGGAAATAAGGAGAGAAAGACAGAGGGGAGGGCAAAGAGAGTGGGCAATACAGATGAGGAGCAGAGCAAGAGGGAGGGAGAGAGACATTGGCTTTCTGGAACAACAACAAGACGTAAATTATCATATCTGAGGTCTGAGGAGTGACCGAGTCAAAATCTGATTCTTCACATAATTTCCCCCGTTGTCGTGACAGCATATGTTTGAGATCACATGCACGTAATCAATTACGCCGAGGCTCTGGCAGTCGCCACGGCAACCACTAAACTCCAGCCAGGCCAGGAGCTTAGTGCATAGTAGCATGCATACCACTCAGATTGCATGAATACATTCTAGAACACAAATGAACAAATGAGCATTCTAGAACATCATGCATTTCATTCCCATCTGCAGTCCAGAGTTATGAGTCCAGGGTTCCACAGAGGTTACCATGGCAACTGCAGGAAGTATCCAAATAATCCAACACACTTGATGAGATTATCTGAAATCTATAATCCCGTTTCAAAAAGAGCCATCATTAAAACAGGTCTAAACATAATTGTCAATCGAGTTCTAAGAAAAATACATATTTTAATAAAGCTGCAGATAAAAGCAGTTAAATTACTCAGATATTATACAAGATATGAAGCATCACTTGTTTATAGCTGAGTATGGAGAATTATTATCCTGGATACACTCCAACATAGTAAATAGATTCAATTAATTGCAACAACAAATCCCTCTTGGAGAATCACAGGTTATTAAAAGTTGCAGAAATAGGAACTGTATCTAGGTAGTATGCTAGTGGGAAGACTAGTGGCCACTACCACTCTCACAGGAGGGGGCATGGGAACGAGCTGTCACATTCCTTCAACCACAACATACTACTCGTCCATCAGACTCGAGCCTAATATCTCCACAAAATCATCAGGAGGCCCTCTGTCCTTTTCTGTATTCAGAGGAAATTAAGTGACATCATAACCATCAGCTCATGGGACCCAGAGATTACACATCCCCAATATCTAGCCCTACCTCGCATGGCTTTGTGGAGCATAAGTAAGATACCGTTTTGGCTCTAAAAAAGTTAGGTCACACTGTGGTAAATCTGAACAATGCAAATGCAGGAGATTCTTTTGACTTGAACCATTTCTGCAGCAGTATGTCAGGTGTTTGCTGTAGAAGAGGGAGAGCAGACAAAGACAGAAAGTCAGTACCTGACGTGTTTTCCATGGACTAGGGAGAGCAGACAGAGGTTGATCATGTTCCACGAGGTCTTGTTCTCATAGCGCATCAGGTTCAGAGCCATGGCCACATGGGAGTGACAGTTGTCACAGCAGAGGTTGTGCTGGGGAGAGAGAAGTATAATCAACGTTAGTACGGTGCGGTACCCCTGGAACAGTTTAGGGGTTAAATACTTTGCTCAAAGGCACGAGATGGCATCTACGATACCTAGAACACCACCAGAATTTGGATTCAAACCGACAACCTTCCAGTTGCAACCTTACACCCACAATTCCTTACCATTCTGTTTTTGTACTCTTCTGAGGCATCATGCACTGCTGTGTCCCAGGCGTTGGAGCCACTAGCATACACCTTGGCTACGTCCAGCATCCAGTACCTTCAAATACATAGATCTTCTATCAGAAACTAAAGCTACTGGTCCTAGATCTGTTTGTGCTGTCTTGAGTTGGGTATACAGCACAAATAGATCTGGGTCCAAGTTAACTGCTCTGCACCAATTCTCTCAGAATTGTAATTAAACAATCAACAAGTGCTTTAATTCAAGATACGGTGGGGTCCGAAATGATTGACACCCTTGATAAAGATTAGCAATAATGACTGTATAAAATAACTAATTCAAATACTGAGCTACACTCAGTGTACAAAACATTAAGAACACCAGCTATTTCCATGACACAGAGTGACCAGATGAATCCAGGTAAAAGCTACGATCCCTTTGAGGTCTCTTGCTGAATCCACTTCAATCAGTGTCGATGAAGGGGAGGAGACAGGTTAAAGAAGGCTTTTTAAGCCTTGAGACATGGATAGTGTAACATTCAGAGGTTGAATGGGCAAGACAAAATATTGAAGTGCCTTTAAACAGGGTATGGTATTAGGTGCCAGAAATGCAACGCTGCTGAGTTTTTCCAGGCGCAACAGTTTACTGTGTGTATCAAGAAAAGTCCACCACCCAAATGAAATGCGGCAAACTCTACAAAATTGTGGGAAGCATTGGAGTCAACATGGGCCAGCATCCCTGTGGAACGCTTTTGACACCTTGTAGAGTCCATGTCCCAATGAATTGAGGCTGTTCTGAGGGCAAAAGGGGCTAGTGTAACTCATTATTAGGAAGGTGTTCCTATTGTTTTGGACGCTCTGTATATTGTATGCAACAACCACAAAAACAAATGGGAAATTATATTTTATATTAATACATTTGCTCTGAGAAATCAATTTTGTTTAACAAGTAACAAAAACACAAAAAAGGAGGGGTCTAAATTATTGACACCCCTAAAGATTCATGTAAATAAAGAAGTCGAAGGTTTAGTATTCGGTCCCATATTCCTTGCATGCAATGACTACATCAAGCGTGGGACTACAAACTTGTTGGATGCATTTGCAGTTTGTTTTGGTTGTGCCAAATAGAAATGAATGGTAAATAATGTGTCATTTTGGAGTCACTTTTATTGTAAAATAAGAATATCGCTAAACACTTCTACATTAAATATGGATGCTACCATGATTACGGATAATCCTGAAAGAATCATGAGCAATGATTAGTGAGAAAGTTTGAGGTTCAAACATCAAACCCCCAAGACATGCTAACCTCTCACCATTACAATAACAGGGAAGGTTAGCATGTCTTAGTGATATGATCTTTCACCATCTGTAACTTTCTCACTGATCATAATTCACATTTCATTCAGGATTATTCTAATTGCATTAGTATAAAATAGAATATCACTTTTTTTTGTTGCATACTATACAGCCCAGAATTAGATGTATTTTATACAGTCATTATTGCTCATCTTTATCAAGGGTGTCAATCATTTGGGACCCCACTGTATGTTGAGAAAAGATGCTGAGGTTTTCATATCCCTCTACTGATTTGACCATGAAGAGGACAAACATTTCAGTCATCAAGATAAGAATAACACCTCCCACGAACATTCCATTCACTTACTTTGTTGGTCTCCCAAAGGCCATGTTGTCTTCCTGCAATAAAACAAAAAGAAAACAATATGCAATATAAATGGTAATGTGTTCATTATATCAAACCTATTGAATGATGCAAAAACAAAATGTTAAATCATCCTAAAGTGCAGTTTTTTGGGTATATGAATTTTCATTAAAATCAGCAGATAAACAACAAACCATATAAGGTGTTGAAGTGATACAGGAAGCAGATAAAGACCACCCAGGAGGTAATAGCATTGGTGCGTGTGTGTGCGCGCGCGCGCTACAGTATACACCACTTGTTGTCCCCTGGGGTAGTTTCACTTACTGTCCTAATTTATTTATTTAACCATGAAACACCCTTGAGTGTTAAAAACAGAATCTCTGTATTTATAAACCTATTTTATTACGACTCTACCAACCAGGCTGGCTGGGTGTGGAATACAAAACATGGACAGGGGGCAGAGGTGCATCAGATCATGGAATTCCCAATGAGGCCATTAAAACTAGTGAACAGATACAAAGCTTATAACTGGGATCTTCCAAACGCCACAAAGACAAAGTCAACGTCTAACTATAACAGGGATAGGCAAATTTGACGGGGTTGGGGGCCACACAAAATCCAAACTCATCAGTGGAGGGTAGAATGGAGTGAAAGGACTCAAACATGATTTTCATGTGTTTGATACCATTCACTCCATTCCAGCCATCCTCCCGTCAGCAGCCTCCACTGGAACACATTATGAGGGACCGCAGTGGCTCGAGGGTCTGCATACCAACATCCATACCCACACATGCAGTCAGAGCCGGCCCTAGCCTTTTGGGGGACATAAGTGAATCAATGGGGCCACCCGGTCGGTAATTCGAGCCTGATTACTACAAGTTTAGATAGCTGGCTAGAAGAAAAAAGGTTTATCTGACATGAGCGAATTGAGTGACTGTCAGTGGCTAACATAGTAAGAGAAAAATTATAGTATTCCACTATTCTAACAGTAAGTTGAGACCCCGATTGAGTTCCCCCTGAAAAAAATGGAAATTGATCAGCGGACCTACCAAGGGGGGCCGCGACCCCAGTTGCCCATCCCTGAGCTAGAACAAACATTATACTCATGGTGGAGAAAGTGGTGGAGGAGGGGTGGTCTAGTTCTTCACCCTGTACACACCAGGGTAATCCTATTGGTATAGAAACTTTTTTTCAATTTAGCAATCACAAATAATGGATTATCTTTTTGGGGCCAACAAGTGTGCATGTAGGGGAGCGTCAGGGAGTTAACGGACCAAATTGAACTCTATTGATCCCTGAGGGGACTTATGTCCCTGACAAGTTCTACCAGGAAGGACAATGTAATAGTGAGCAAACACACATCTTCTCTTAAAACCTAGTCCCCAGTCGAGTCCCTTTACTCAGTACTTTGTTGAAGCACCTTTGGCAGCGATCACAGCCTCAAGTCTTCTTGGGTATGACGCTACAAGCGTGGCACACCAGCATTTGGCACCAAAGTGCCAAGTCTAGGACAAAAAGGCATCTCAACAGTTTTTACCCCCAAGCCATAAGACTCCTGAACAGGTAACCAAATGGCTACCTGGACTATTTGCATCGTGCCCCCCCTCCCACTAAACACAAACCAGACGGGATGGCGTATCGCTGCAGACTGCTGTGGTAGCCTTGCTGGTTAAGTGTGCCTTGAAATCTAAATAAATCACAGACAGTGTCACCAACAAAGCACCCCCCACACCATAACACCCACTCTTCCATAATTTACAGTGGGAAAAACAAATGCGGAGATCATCCGTTCACCCACATCACGTCTCACAAAGACACAGCGGTTGGAACCAAAAATCTCCAATTTGAACTCCAGACCAAAGGACATAGTTCCACCAGTCTAATGTTCGTTGCTCGTGTTTCTTGGCCCAAGGTAGTCTCTTCTTCTTATTGGTGTCTTTTAGGAGTGGTTTATTTGCAGCAATTCGACCATGAAGGTCTGATTTATTCCATGTGTAACTCTGTGTTGTTTGTGTCGCACTGCTTTGCTTTACCTTGGCCAGGTCGTAGTTGTAAAATCAGTGCTTGTTCTCTAGCCTAGCTGGTAAAGTAAAGGTGGAAATTATTATTATTATTATATTTTTTTTTAAATCAGTCTCCTTTGAACAGTTGATGTTGAGATTTGTCTGTTACTTGAACTCTGTGAAGCATTTATTTGTGCTGCAATTTTTGAGGCTGGTAGGTATAATGAATTTTTCCTCTGCAGCAGAGGTAACTCTGGGTCTTCCATTCCTGTGGTGGTCCTCATGAGAGCCAGTTTCATCATAGCGCTTTATGGTTTTTCCGACTGCACTTGAAGAAACTTTCAAAGTCCTTAATTTTCCATATTGTTTGACCTTCATGTCTAAAAGTAATGATGGACTGTCATTTCTCTTTGCTTATTTGAGCTGTTCTTGCCATAATATGGACTTGGTATTTTACCAAATAGGGCTATCTTCTGTATACCACCCCTAACTCGTTACAACACAACTGATTGGCTCAAACGCATTAAGAAGGAAAGGAATTCCACAAATTAGCTTTTAACTTCTTCGAGCTAGGGGGCAGTATACTGAATTTCTGCCTGACTGACGTGCCTGAAGTCAACTGCCTGTTACTCAGGCCCAGAGGCTAGGATATTAATATAATTGATAGAAAACACCTTGAAGTTTCTAGAACTGTTAAAATAATGTCGGAGTATAACAGAACTAATATGGCAGGCGAAAACCTGAGGAAAATCCATCCGTAATTTTTTTTTTTTGGGGGGGGGGGGGGGGGGGGGGCGGTCACAGGCCATTCCAATGGAAGTCTATGGGTCTATATATCAAAATTCCTACCAGATTGCAGTTCCTATGGCTTCCACTAGATGTCAGTCTTTATACAGGGTTTCAGGCTTGTTTTTTGAAAAACAAACAAGTAGTTGTAGTTTGTCCAAGGTGTTGTCATCAGGAAAGCTAGGCTTTTGGCGCGCGTGAATGAGGGCGTGCTCTTCGTTATTTTCCTTTCCTATTGAACACCGTTCTTTCCACCTGAAATATGATCATTTATTTACATATTAAGGTACCTAAGGATTGAATAGAAACATTGTTTCACTTGTTTGGACGAAGTTTACAGGTAGCTTTTTGGATTAATTTGTATGCATGTTGAAGGAGTGGATTACTGAAATCAATCGCGCCAACTAAACTTGCTTTTTTGGATATAAAGGACTTTATCGAACAAAACAACACATTAATTGTGTAGCTGGGACCTTTGGGACTGCAAACAGAGGAAGATCTTCAAAGGTAAATTATTTATTTTATCGCTATTTGCGATTTTTGTGAAGCCGGTGCTGGTTGAAAAAGTAGTTTGATGTGGGGCGCTGTCCTCAGATAATCGCATGGTATGCTTTCGCCATAAAGCCTTTTTGAAATCTGACAACACAGTTGGATTAACAAGAAGTTAAGCTTTTAAATGATGTAAGACACTTGTATATCCATGAATGTTTAATATTATGATTTTGTCATTTGAATTTGGTGCTCTCCAATTTCACAGGAAGTTGTCTTTATTATCCAGCTAGCGGGCCACCTAGCCCATAGAGGTTTTAACAAGGCACACCTGTTAATTGAAATGCATTCCAGGTGACTACCTCATGAAGTAGGTTGAGAGAATGCCAATGTATTTGAAAAATCTTTCCAGCTCTCTCCCTTTTGATAACCACTCAGCGTGAAAGGGAAACATGTAAGAAAATTTGAGGTTCCGGTACTCGGCTCCAGTGAGCTCCTGCCCAGGTCAAGCACTGCTTCTTATCACTTGCGCAAATATCCTACAGCTGTGTCTGTCCCGAGCTCACTGACACAGGAAACTGAGGCCCAGAATATTTTATACAATGTTGCAAGTTTGCTAATGCAAGCTTCAGACTGACCCAAGTTAATAAAAGGTTTCAAGTTAATTGCAGACAGGCCATGTGTAGCCAATGTGATTTATAGGATATTTATTTTTAGCCTGATATTTTCTACCTGCAGGATACAACGTTGTAATTTGTTGGCTTTATGTATGCTATTTTTCAAATAGTTGGCAATAGCAATATAAGTTACTTTTTAGTTTAAGATTTGGATAGAATTTTGATTAAGCACATGACAATGACTGAGATATTATAAATTAAATTAAACAGTTTCACAAATATGCATATGAAAACCATAACTGGCAAGCAGATCGATAGAAATGGTAAGATAAATTGGCATTCCACATGAGAAATGTTGCCGACTCCTTGTGTAACCCATTACCGGCTGCAAGGAGGCATGATGACTGCAATGTGGCCAGGGAAATAAATTGCAATGTCTGTACTGTGAGATGCCTAAGACAGAACTACAGGGAGACAGGACGGACAGCTGATCGTCCTCGCAGTAGCAGACCACACGTAACACCTGCACAGGATCGGTACATCTGAACATCACCTGCGGGACAGATACAGGATGGCAACAACTGCCCAAGTTACACCAGGAAAGCACAATCCCTCCATCAGTTCTCTGACTGTTCGCAATAGGCTGAGAGAAGCTGGACTGAGGGCTTTTAGGCCTGTTGTAAGGCAGGTCCTTACCAGACATCACCGGCAACAACGCTGCCTATGGGCACAAACCCACCGTCGCTGGACCAGACAAGACTGGCAAAAAGTGGTCACTGACGAAACGTGGTTTTGTCTCACCAGGGGTGAATGTTGGATTTGCGTTTATCGTCTAAGGAATGAGCGTTACACCGAGGCCTGTATTCTGGAGCGGGATCGATTTGGAGGTGGAGGGTCCGTCATGGTCTGGGGCGGTGTGTCACAGCATCATCGGACTGAGCTTGTTGTCATTGCAGGCAATCTTAACGCTGTGTGTTACAGTGAAGACATCCTCCTCCCTCATCATTGCAGCATGCCTCATGTGGTACCCTTCCTGCAGGCTCATCCTGACATGACCCTCCAGCATGACAAGGCCACCAGCCATACTGCTCGTTCTGTGCATGATTTCCTGCAAGACAAGGATGTCAGTGTTCTGCCATGGCCAGCGAAGAGCCCAGATCTCAAACCCATTGAGCACGTCTGGGAGCTGTTGGATCAGAGGATGAGGGCTAGGGCCATTCCCCCCCCAGGAATGTCCTGGAAATTGCAGGTGCCTTGCTGTGAGATGTTACCCCACTCTTCCACCAAGAACTGGCAAATCTTGTGCAGTCCATGAGGAGGAGATGCACTGCAGTACTTAATGCAGATGGTGGCCACACCAGACACTGACTGTTACTTTTGATTTTGACCCCCCCCCCCCTTTGTTCAGGGACACATTATTAAATTTATGTTAGTCACATGTTTGTGGAACTTGTTTAGTTTATGTCTCAGTTGTTGAATCTTGTTATGTTCACACAAATATTTATGAACTGCTGAGTTTAGTTGATTTTATTAAAAACACATATGGTGTGTCTATATAATGGAAAAATACATGTTTTAAAAAATCTAACGTTTGGTCGAAAGAACAGACGACTTTCGGTTGATCAAGATTTTTTTTGTCAGGGACAGCCCTAAACAGGAAGCACCTGAGCTCAATTTCAAGTCGCATAGCAAAAGGTCTGAATACTCACGTAAATAAGGTATCTGTTTTGATTTTTAATACATTTGCAAACATTTCTAAAAACCTGTTTTGCTTTATCTTCATGGGGTATTGTGTGTAGATTGATAAGGAAAAACATTTATTTAATCAATTTTAGAATAAGGCTGTAACGTAACAAAATGCAGAAAAAGTCAAGGGGTCTGAATATTTTCCAAATGCATTGTGTATAAATCTATAGTTTACTCCCTCTAGAGGCAGCCGAGAGATATTTCAATGTGGTTTGAAGCCAGCTCCAATGTATACTTGCCGCCGGTCCCAAATCTGTTTGCCAACTCTTATGACGTCTGGGAAAACAAGTATTAAAGACGAAACTCAACATTCTGGAACAGTGACGGCGGTTTCCCCCTGACCAAGATTCATCTTCAGGAGTAGGCTTCATCTGGTTCTGGGAAATGGGCCCTAAATCTATGCCAGTGTGTGTAGTGTGTCTAGGCCTGTTAGGATTTCAACCAAATTATGTGTCAATTTCCTTCAGCCGCTTGAGAGGAAGAACAGAAAGAAAATAAGAGAGGAGGAAAGAAAGAACCAAAGAAGAGAGGAGAGGAAGAACAGAAGTACTCACAGAGACAAAGTAGGGCCCAGCAAAGTCACGGATGATACCAGAAGAGGTGCAGATTCCCATGTGTCCAATGAATGGTAGCAGCCATCTAAAAAACAAAGAATATGATTTGAACAGACATTAAAATATAAAATAATAGCCTGCCTTACACTGTCACAATAAAAATAAAATAAATAATTGTAAAGTTCTTCGGGATTTACACAATGTATTCACTGTGGATGACTTTCAATACAAACGTTCTCTCCAGTTCCAAGGTGGAATAAAGCCTTGCTGATCAAATTAACAAATAGGGCAGTGTATTGTCCACAAACCCTCACGCCTTGATCAGACCAACAGCAGCATTGCATTTTTGTACACCAGAAGTACATTCATTTCCAAAGAAATGCTGCGTTTGCCTTGCAGTATTGCGTTGCAGAGGCAGTGCATTCTGTGTGGTGCATACGTTGGATTTACCCAACATATGCATCAAAGTGTGTGAGTGGACTTGACAGAAATAGTAGCAAAAGGTGAATGTTGAACTTTTGTTGCACACATATCCACAAAAATGGTTTTATTACATTCAAAAAAGTTTGACTGCAGAATTGATTATGCAGCATTGAAGCAATGACGCTGTCGGTCTGATCGAGGCATAACTGCATCGAGTTACAGCGAAGTCCCAAAAGGCACCCTATTTCTTTATAGTGCAGTACATAGGGACACAGAACATAATTTCTTCTATAGAAGTGCTCATAAATCTGGCAGCCGCTTAGAGCATATTCATATGATTGGTTTATACCAATGATACCCTTATATTATGCATTCAAGAGATGTCATTTTGCAACAGTGAAATGGTGCAGGAGAGAGGGGCACAGCAGAGGAGGCATCCTAGATAATGCCTGATCCAATATTAATCTCACAGGATTCCTGGAGAGAGTGCAGTGCAGTCATGCCGACCTAAATACTAAGCAGTGAGATATTATGTGGGGCAGGGGGGTTGTTGGCCAAAAAGCAGGTCGTGAGGACTGTATGGTACCCTATTCTCTTTAGTGTATTAACTTTGACCAGTCAAAATTAGTGCACTATAAAGGGAATAGGGTTCCATTAAGTACACATTCAGTTTCAGTCTCCTGGTAGACTAAAGAACTGGTGATTTCATAAAACATATGTGTTTTGAAACAGCCAAACCCTAGCAATTAGCCGATTTTGTTTTAGTAGGCTGATAACTTATAATGTGCAAAATGCCAATGATATAGCAGCCTACAACCTGTGTGTGAAGATGACGTAACTTTGAACTACTATAGCAGCTCGTGGCTTTGATAAAATGTAGCGAGTTACCTCGCTGAAACGGATAGATTGTATTAAACCACTTTGATACAAAACCAATTTGTTGGATTAATCATATTGTAGCCAAGTAGCTAACGTTAATATAACATATTTAGCCTGTGTGCCTTTCTATGTCAGCAAAGGCTAACTAGCCACGGGGCTATGCTGTCAACTGTCCCTGGGTCCGTTGAAAAAGGAAAGTCAGCGTTTTAAATTATATCTATTTTTTTATCTGAACCTGTCGGCATTTCTAACCGACTGGGTTTGAGAACAGTTAATAAACTGACTGATAGCAAATGGCTACCAGCTCGCTAACGTTAGCTACCGAGCTGTCACCAACAACTCGCCCCATTATGATCATGCGCAAAACAAAGTAAACATGCATGTTTAATCCGGGAACTCACGATAGCACGGGGATAGGTGTCCACACAATACAGTAGGGATAACGGCTCGTATCGGGGTCTATTCTCTCAAAGGCTATGTGGTAATTCTTCATGGTGTCGATTTCGACAACACCCGCCATCACCAACTGTGAAAAATGAACTTCATCACAGATTCTCCATTATATTGACCAGATACTCTAGTGGCCGCGTTACAAATGAAAATAATTGTATTTACAAATGGAAGACAGTCGGAATGAGGCATGATCAGGTGGGACCATTCTAGCCAATGAGAGAGCAGAAACGAGAGTGAACAACAGGCACTAGTTACAATACCACAGCACAACATGAACACGTAAAAAATCCTGAAAATGCATATTTAGGGTTTTAATTTAAAGGTAGGCATAAAACTAGCAGTGTGGTTAGGGTTACTTTTAAAATCCCATTTTAAGAAGAGAAATTGTAGAAAGACGGGGTTTATGACTTGACCGATGTGCTTGAACTAGTGATGCGTAGGCACACCTCCGATATAAAGTGTTTTTTCTCAAAGTTGCTATGATGTTACGTGTCCTACCTATATCAGTACACTCATAGAAACCTAATCATTACGGAACTTCTATTCGATCAAATAAGCCACACATAGCAAATAAATAACTATATTTGTTTGCTAACAAAATTCGACACACATTGACGTCCATACAAAAATGAATCGCTCGGTGAGCGAAAAAAAAACGAAAACCCGCCACCTGCTGGAGAAGACAGATTTTAGGCCCAGTTATCCCTCTCGCTTCGCCTCTTAGTCTCTGACTTCATTCGCCCCACTTCCTGGCAAGTGACAACCACCAGCGTCTCCCTTTTGACAGCAGGCGCGAACTTCCAGGGTGTCCGCACTCTACAAGCAGCAGTATCAGTGATCAGAATTAGCTACAGTCTTCACCTAAATCGTTGAGCTTCTGCAAGATATATAAAATAAACAAAATATAATTATTTCCAGGCTATGTGAACAATATGTGAAGACAGATTAAAACCACATTGTAGAAAAATCCTACCACCTGTCCTGTTTCAAATGTCATATTATCTCTATGAACATTCAACAATGTAAAACTCTCAATCGCAAACAATATAATTACAGACATACAGAAAAAGTGGAGTCACTTCACTTATAAGAAGCCAATAGGCCTATATAGAGGGGAAAGGGAACAACATAAGCACTTCACAATCAGACAGCCAGGACTGTGAATGCTGAGTTCTCAGTCTCTAAACCCATATTTCTATTTGTAATTATATTGAACAAAAATAAAATTTTACTGAGATTTTACTGAGTTACAGTTCATATAAGGAAATCAATCAATAAATTCATTAGGCCCTAATCTATGGATTTCACATGACTGGGGATACTAATATGCATCTGTTGGTCACAGATACCTTAAAAAAAGGTAGGGTGTGGATCAGAAAACCAGTCAGTATCTAGGTGACCACCTCATGCAGCGTGACATCTCCTTCGCATAGAGTTAATCAAGTTGTTGAATGGGGCCTCGTCATGGTATCACTGTGCATTCTAATTGCCATCGATAAAATGCAATTGTATTCCATGTCTGTAGCGTAAACCCCACTGCCACCATGGGGCACTCTGTTCACAACTTTGACATCAGCAAAGCACTCGCCCAAATGTCACCATACACACCATACACGACCCGTAGCACTCACGTCTGTAGCCATCAAATTCTTTGAAAGGCTGGTCATGGCTCACATCACCACCATTATCCCAGAAACACTAGACCCACTCCAATTTGCATACCACACCAACAGACCCACAGATGATGCAATCTCTATTACACTCCACACTGCCCTTTCCCACCTGGACAAAAGGAACACCAATGTGAGAATGCTATTCATTGACTACAGCTCAGTGTTCAACACCATTGTGCTCTCAAAGCTCATCACTAAGCTAAGGACCCTGGGACTAAACACCTCCTTCTGCAACTGGATCCTGGACTTCCTGACGGGCCGCCCCCAGGTGGTAAGGGTAGGTAACAACACATCCACCACACTGATCCTCAACACGGGTGCCCCTCAGGGGGGCGTGCTCAGTCCCCTCCTGTATTCCCTGTTCACTCATGACTGCACGGCCAGGCACGACTCCAACACCATCATTAAGTTTGCTGATTACATAACAGTGGCAGGCCTGATCACAGACAACGATGAGATAGCCTATAAGGAGGAGGTCAGAGAACTGTCCGTGTGGTGCAAGGACAACAACCTCTCCCTCAGCGTGATCAAGACAAAGGAGATGATTGTGGACGTACAGGAAAAGGGGGACCGAGCACGCCCCCATTCTTATTGACCGGGCTGTAGTGGAGCAGGTTGAGAGCTTCAAGTTCCTTGGTGTCCACCAACAAACTAACATGGTCCAAGCACACCAAGACAGTCGTGAAGAGGACACAACAAAACCTATTCCCCCAAAGGATACTGAAAAGATTTGGCGTGGGTCCTCAGATCCTCAAAAGGTTTTACAGCTGAACCATCGAGAGCATCCTGACGGGTTTCATCACTGCCTGGTACGGCAACTGCTCGGCCTCCGACCGCAAGGCACTACAGAGGGTAGTGTGTACGACCCAGTACATCACCGGGGCCAAGTTTCCTGCCATCCAGGACCTCTATAACAAGCGGTGTCAGAGGAAGGCTCTAAAAATGGTCAAAGACTTCAGCCACCCTAGTCATAGACTGTTCTCTCTGCTACCGCACGGCAAGCGGTTCCGAAGCGCCAAGTCTAGGTCCAAGAGGCTTCTAAACAGCTTCTACCCCCCAAGCCTTTAGACTCCTGAACAGCTAATCAAATGGCTACCTAGACTATTTGCATTGTTAGGGTTTGGCCGGGGTAGGCCATTATTGTAAATAATAATTTGTTCTTAACTGACTTGCCTAGTTAAATGTAAACAACATTTGAGAGAAATAAGATTTTGGTGCGTATGGAACATTTCTGGGATCTTTTAGTTCAGCTCATGAAACATGGGACCAACACTTTACATGTTGCGTATATATTTTTGCTCCTTATAGATGCACTGACTAACATTCCCCCTAAAGTTCTGCTAAATCGTGGATTACAGGTGGTTTATGGGACTTTAAATCCATCAATATTTGCTTTATATTACATAAATAGACAGTTTTGGCTTATGTTCAAGCCAGCACAGAGAGGAGAAGTACTCAGGGGTGGAGTGGGAGTGCAGGTTGCAGGCAGAAGCAGAGGAAGACACAGCTATTAAAGAAGTTATATATCTATGGCGATGCAATACTGAAACTGGAAGCGGAGAGGAACCCATGGGATGTGGCTGGGTTCAGTGTACTCCATGCAGCATCCTATTAAACATGACAGGTGATATATTGTGCGAAGGGCAAAAACAAACTACTCAGCAAAAGCAGGCAGACGTTGATACATGAAGGAAGGAGGAAGGAACAGCGGGCTGGTCGTAGTGGAACCAGGGGAATTCTCCAGCGAAATGCCACCTCAATATCCAGCTCACACTGGCCCACCACCATCCTCTCCAATTAGGCCACAGGATGTGGAGAATAGCACTTGCTGGAACTTCATGGCAGCTTGAGGTTCCTTTTCAAGTCAAAAGGTTTGAAATACTAAATGTCAATACGTGAACTTCTCATCCTCCCAACACTCATATTTGTGATTACCTTTTATTTTTTATTTCACCATTATTTTGACAGGAAGTCAATGCTGAAACCAAGGTCCATTTCCCAGATGAGCCCTGTTTAGCTGGTTGGGGAAACATGAAAGGTTTGGTGAGGGTCTATTACAGGTTTTTTTAATCGCTTTGGTACTATTTTCACAAGTATGTGGTACAATTTCCCAACTCTTAGTACAAAACTCAAAACAGATCATCAAAAAGGCTGTTTTTCAAAACGTTAAGCACATTTTCAATTGACTAAGTACAACAAATAAGATTACAATGTAACTTTTTTTCCCAAACCTAATCAGTGTTTCATCTAGAAATACCTTCCATATGAAGTAATTGTCTTTCACAATGCAAGGCTCACAATAGTTTTCATATGATTCTCTTCTCATTTGTTTAAATACATTTGACCATCAGTTAATCCAACTGTGTTTAATTCACTTAACCATTTGGTAAACCTATAGATTTTAAACTGGTTTGTCTACTATATATGGAATTTAAACTGGTTTGTCTACTATATATGGAATTTAAACTGGTTTGTCTACTATATGGAATTTAAACTGGTTTGTCTACTATATATGGAATTTAAACTGGTTTGTCTACTATATATGGAATTTAAACTGGTTTGTCTACTATATATGGAATTTAAACTGGTTTGTCTACTATATATGGAATTTGAACTACATAAATAAAATGTGTGTTTGCAAAGTATAAACATCTAAAGTACATGTAGGACACATGATAACCATACATAATGACTACTGTAAAGTATAAACATCTAAAGTACATGTAGGACACATGATAACCATACATAATGACTACTGTAAAGTATAAACATCTAAAGTACATGTAGGACACATGATAACCATACATAATGACTACTGTAAAGTATAAACATCTAAAGTACATGTAGGACACATGATAACCATACATAATGACTACTGTAAAGTATAAACATCTAAAGTACATGTAGGACACATGATAACCATACATAATGACTACTGTAAAGTATAAACATCTAAAGTACATGTAGGACACATGATAACCATACATAATGACTACTGTAAAGTATAAACATCTAAAGTACATGTAGGACACATGATAACCATACATAATGACTACTGTAAAGTATAAACATCTAAAGTACATGTAGGACACATGATAACCATACATAATGACTACTGTAAAGTATAAACATCTAAAGTACATGTAGGACACATGATAACCATACATAATGACTACTTGTTACTGCTAATTGATTTCACATAGTGGTCACCACAATTGGTCACCATATAAAAGGGTGTGTGTGAAGACTTGCAATTTCTTTCAACATGGAGCAGGATAGACAGCAAGGGAGAGGAAGAAATGAAAGAGCTTGTGGACAAGGGCCCCGTCAGAGAGGTGGGCATCAGAGAGAGGGAGGTAGACGGCAGGGAACTGTTGTGTCTAATGAAGTCCGGGCCACTGTCGTTGCCCATGTGGTAAACAGAGGCCTTACCATGGCCGAGGCTGCCAGATTAGTTCACCCCAATCTGAAAAAATCAACTGTCAATTCGATCATGAGAACATTTCGCCAAGAAAACCGGTAAGTCTGCAGGATATGGGCCTCCCAAGTGGCGCAGTGGTCTAAGGCACTGCATCGCGACCAGAAGACTCATAAGGCGGCAAACAATTGGCATGGCGTTGTCCGGGTTAGGGGAGGATTTGGCCGGCCGGGATTTCCTTGTCCCATCACGTTTTTGCGACTCCTTGTGGTGGACCGGGCACCTGTAAGCTGACTTTAGTCGCCTCCGGCCTCCAGGGTGGCGCAGTGGTTAAGGGCGCTGTACTGCAGCGCCAGCTGTGCCACCAGAGACCCTGGATTCGGCTCTGTCGCAACCGTCCGCGACCGGGAGGTCTGTGGGGCGATGCACAATTAGCCTAGCGTTGTCCGGATTAGGGAGGGCTTGGCCGGTAGTCGCACCAGTGACTCCTGTGGCGGGCCGGGTGCAGTGCACGCTAACCAAGGTTGCCAGGTGCACGGTGTTTCCTTCAACACATTGGTGCGGCTGGCTTCCGGGTTGGATGCGCGTTGTGTTAGGAAGCAGATCGGCTTGGTTGGGTTGTGTATCGGAGGACGCATGACTTTCAACCTTCGTCTCTCCCGAGCCGGTACGGGAGTTGTACCGATGAGACAAGATAGTAGCTACTAAAATAATTGGATACCACGAAATTGGGGAGAAAAATGGGGTAAAATTAAAATACATTTGATTTAAAACAAGATTTTTCCTCCAACACATTGGTGCAGCTGGCTTCCGGGTTAAGCGAGCAGTGTGTCAAGAAGCAGTGCAGCTTGGGAGGGTCATGTTTCGGAGGATGCATGGCTCTCGACCTTCGCCTCTCCCGAGTCCGTATGGGAGTTGCAGTGATGGGACAACTGTAACTACCAATTGGATATCATGAAATTGTGGAGAAAAATGGGTAAAAAGTACCTATTTTTTTTTTTTAAGTCTGCAGGATATGCACTATGCTTTACCATTACATTTACAGCAAATTACGTATTGTAATGCATGTAAATTCACAAAACATGTTATGGTATACTCTGTTCTACCCTCAGCATTGACAGAAGAGCCCATGGTGATGGCCGTGGCAGTGTGCTGACTGACCAGCAGGAAAAGGTGATGGAATTTAATATGGCTGTTAGAAATAAAGCAGGGCTTTGAGGATAACAATTACACCTTTGCCAACGTGGCATCCATCAGCCTACCAACAATCGCCCGCCTTTTGAAGAGGCACAACATATCTATGAAACACATTTACTTGGTGCCTTTTGAGAGAAAAGACACAGCTGTCACGTTCTGACCTCTATTTCCTTTGCGTTGTATTTATTTAGTATGGTCAGGGCGTGAGTTGGGTGGGCAGTCTATGTTTGTTTTTCTATGTTGTGGGGCAGTTCTATGTTTTCGGCCTAGTATGGTTCTCAATCAGAGGCAGGTGTCATTAGTTGTCTCTGATTGAGAATCATACTTAGGTAGCCTGGGTTTCACTGTGTGTTTGTGGGTGATTGTTCCTGTCTTTGTGTTTACACCAGATCGGGCTGTTTTGAGTTCTCACGGTTCTGGTTTTCGTTAGTTTGTTCATGTATAGTGTCTTCATTAAAATACAATGAACAACCACCACGCTGCGTTTTGGTCCGCCTCTACTCCACAACAAGAGAACCGTTACAGAATCACCCACCACAACAGGACCAAGCGGTGTGGTAATGGGCAACGGAAAAAGCAGCAGCAGGAGCAGCGCGAGGAGGTATGGACATGGGAGGAGGAATTAGACGGAAGAGGACCCTGGGCTCAGCCAGGAGAATATCGCCGTCCCAAAGAAGAACTGGAGGCGGCGAAAGCGGAGAGGCGCTGGTATGAGGAGGCAGCGCGGCGTCGTGGATGGAAGCCCGGGAGTCAGCCCCAAAAATGTATTGGGGGGGGGCTAACAGGGAGTATGGCTACGCCAGGTAGGAGACCTGAGCCAACTTCCTGTGGTTACCGGGGGGCTGGAGAGACCGGGCAGGCACCGTGTTATGCTGTGGAGCGCACGGTGTCCCCAGTGCGGGTGCACAGCCCGGTGCGGTACATTCCAGCTCCGCGTATCGGCCGGGCTAGAGTGGGCATCGAGCCAAGTGCCATGAAGCCGGCTCTACGCATCTGGTCTCCAGTGCGTCTCCTTGGGCCGGCTTACATGGCACCAGCCTTGCGCACGGTGTCCCCGGTTCGCCTGCATAGCCCAGTGCGGGCTATTCCACCTTGCCGCACTGGCAGGGCGACCGGGACCATTCAACCGGGTAAGGTTGGGCAGGCTCGGTGCTCAAGAGCTCCAGTGCGCCTGCACGGCCCGGTCTATCCGTCACCACCTCCACGCACCAGCCCTCCGGTGGCAGCTCCCCGTACCAGGCTGTCTCTCCGGCCCATCCTTGCAGGGGCTCTCTCCTCTCCAGCGCTGCCGGAGTCTCCCGCCTCTCCGGCGCTACCAGAGCCTTCCTCCTCTCCAGCGCTGCCGGAGTCTCCCGCCTGTTCGGCGCTAGGAGAGCTACTCAGCCCAGCGTTGCCGGAGCTTCCCGTCTGCCCAGCGCCGCCAGTGCCGCCCGTCTGCCCAGCGCCGCCAGTGCCGCCCGTCTGCCCAGCGCCGCCAGTGCCGCCCGTCTGCCCAGCGCCGCCAGTGCCGCCCGTCAGCCAGGAGCCGCCAATGCCGCCCGTCAGCCAGGGGCCGCCAGTGCCGCCCGTCAGCCAGGGGCCGCCCGTCAGCCAGGGGCCGCCCGTCAGCCAGGGGCCGCCAGTGCCGCCCGTCAGCCAGGGGCCGCCAGTGCCGCCAGTCAGGCCAGCGCCGCCAGTCAGCCAGGGGCCGCCAGTGCCGCCAGTCAGCCAGGGGCCGCTAGAGCCCCTCCGCACGGAGCAGCTGCCCCTCCGCCCGGAGCAGCTGCCCCTCCGTCCCGAGCAGCTGTCCCTCCGTCCCGAGCAGCTGTCCCTCTGTCCCGAGCAGCTGTCCCTCTGTCCCGAGCAGCTGTCCCTCTGTCCCGAGCAGCTGTCCCTCTGTCCCGAGCAGCTGTCCCTCTGTCCCGAGCAGCTGCCCCTCTGTCCCGAGCAGCTGCCCCTCTGTCCCGAGAAGCTGCCCCTCTGTCCAGTGGGGTCATTGAGAGGGGTGGGCATGGTGAGTAAGCCACGGAGGCGGACAATAAGGCGGACTAAGACAATGGCGAAGTGGGGTCCGCGTCCCGCGCCAGAGCCGCCACCGCGGACAGACGCCCACCCAGACCCTCCCCTATAGGTCAAGGTTTTGCGGCCGGAGTCCGCACCTTTGGGGGGGGGGGTACTGTCACGTTCTGACCTCTATTTCCTTTGTGTTGTATTTATTTAGTATGGTCAGGGCGTGAGTTGGGTGGGCAGTCTGTTTGTTTTTCTATGTTGTGGGGCAGTTCTATGTTTTCGGCCTAGTGTGGTTCTCAATCAGAGGCAGGTGTCATTAGTTGTCTCTGATTGAGAATCATACTTAGGTAGCCTGGGTTTCACTGTGTGTTTGTGGGTGATTGTTCCTGTCTTTGTGTTTACACCAGATCGGGCTGTTTTGAGTTCTCAAGTTTCTTGTTTTCGTTAGTTTGTTCATGTATAGTGTCTTCATTAAAATACAATGAACAACCACCACGCTGCGTTTTGGTCCGCCTCTACTCCACAACAAGAGAACCGTTACAACAGCACTATATACTGTATAACTGTTTATATTTGATCCAGATGCTCACAATATTGTATTGGAACTATACTTTAAAAATAACTAACCAAAATATATTTTTAGAGGGTGATGGTGCTTGATGCTGCTGTGAACCATCACAAGTATATCTTTGTTGATGAAGTGGGCTTCAACCTGGCAAAAACTCAGCGCTGTGGGCAGAACCTCTTTGGCCAATGGGTGACCCTCCAAGTGCCTGGACAACGTGGAGGGAACATCTCCATGTGTGAAGCTATATCTGAAGATGATGTGGTAGGATCTAGGCCATTTCTTGGATCCTACAACGCTGCACACCTCATTGTTTCTCAAATAAACAGGCCTGTCACCTATGTTATTGTGTGGGACAATGTCAAGTTCCACCATACAGAGGTGGTTCAGGCATGGTTTTGGACCAATCCCTGATCTGTGACCCTATACCTGCCCCCATACTCTCCATTCCTCAAACCTATTGAGGATAATTTTTCTGCATGGTGGTTGAAGGTGTACGATCGCCATCCCCATGAGCGTGCCACCCTGCTGCTGGCCATAGATGAGGCATGCGACGACATCAATGCAGACCAATAACAAGCTTGGATTTGCCATGCCAAAAGGATTTTCCTGCGGTGCATGAGCAATGAGAACATCCACTGTGACTGTGCAGCAGCTAATGGGGATCCTAATAAAAATACCGAATGTGGATGAGAATTTTTGGCCAAATGCTCCAGGCAGGCTTGACGCAAATTAACGTGTGCTAAACGTAATGTTTTATTTTCCTTCATTGAATTTGTTTAATTTACATTGAACAAAAATATAAAACGCAACATGCAACACTTTCAAAGATTTTACTGAGTTACATTTCATATAACTTCTTCAGGCTAGGGTCTATTTTCTCCACTTCCTGTCTGACTGACGTGCCCAAAGTAAACAAAAATATAAATGCAACAATTTCAAAGATTTTTACATTTCATATAAGGAAATCAGTCAATTTAAATAAATTCACTAGGAATAAATTAACTGAGCAAACCAGAAACCTTTCAATATATACATTTAAACATTCTTTTAAAACAATTTAAATATAATACATAGAAATGTTGTGGGATTATTGTAGATGAAGAATCAATATTTATTTAGATTGAGTATTTATTGGGTCATTATGTTAGTATATTATGTATGTTTGTAATAGTGTGTTATATGTGGAAATGTGTTCGTATTATAAATGGTATTTTAATGTTTAAGGACTCTTGGAATATTAGTCCAAATGGGGACTAAAAGAGATCCAAATCAAATCAAATCAGGCCCTAATCTATGGATTTCGCATGACTGGGAATACAGATATGCATCTGTTGGTCACAGATACCTTTTAAAAAAAAGTAGGGGCGTGGATCAGAAAACCAGTCAGTACCTAGTGTGACCACCATTTGCCTCATGCAGCGTGACACATCTCCTTTGCATAGAGTTGATCAGGTTGTTGATTGTGGCCTCGTCATGGTACCTCTATGCATTCAAATTGCCAACGATAAAATGCAATCGTGTTTGTTGTACGTAGCTTATGCCTGCCCAGTGGCGGATTTAGGTATGGGCGACATGGGCAGCCGCCCAGGGCGGCATCTTGCCGGGGGCAGCACAGGGCGCCCGCACAAACAAATTCAAAATGGTGACATTTGCGCGATCGAATTTGTCTCATTTGCACGTCACGTCAATGATATCATGTCACCGTGTGGGACTGTGGGTCAGTTAACCTTGTCGGAGTGGTGGCCCTGATTCTAGTTTGTGAGCTAGGCAGGCTACTGCCTGGGAAGGTCTCCCACTCAGAAGTACGAGATGGGGAGGGGGCGGGGGTAGATTGACCTCAGGTCTCCCCACTGGAAGCCCGAGGTAGGGGGAGTGGGGTAATCTATCAAATAGCGCACCTCTAACTTTGTACAGTACTAACGCAATTAGTAAAATCAGTCACACTACGAAATGTTACCAAATAAACCACAATTAATTCATAATACTGTGAATATATAGTTTCACAGACATACTGTTGCATGTTTTTCTGGTTTGTGTGAAATTGTTCAGAATAATCTATAAAACCAGTCTGCACAGCACCAAGGTGAATTGGTTTAGTCTTGACTCTTGGTTGACAGTGTTGGTGGATGGGTAATGTATTGATGCTCGAGTGCCAAATCAACACATTTGTTTCTATTTGTCTTTGTTACTTATTTTTGATATGAGTCTTACTTTAGTATATATTTTAATATGGTTTAAATGTTAGGATTATTTATTCGGTGTTGTTCCAAATGTCTGAATAAAAATTACAGTTAGTCCAGAATGGTGCTTTTTTGGTGTGGGGGGGGGGTCACCCAGGGAGCCATACAAGCTAGATCCATCACTGTAGCCTGCCTATACCATAATCCCACCGCCACCATTGGGCACTCTGTTCACAAGGTTGACACCAGCAAACCACTCAGTCACACAAGGCCATACACACTGTCTGCCATCTGCCCAGTGCAGTTGAAACTGGGATACATCCATGAAGATTGCACTTCTCCAGCGTGCCAGTGGCTATTGAAGGTGAGCATTTACCCACTGAAGTCGATTACGATGCCGAACTGTAGTCAGGTCAAGACCCTGGTGAGGACGACGAGCACACAGATTAGCTTCCCTAAAATGGTTCCTGACTGTTTGTGCAGAAATTCTTTGGTTGTGCAAACCCACAGCTTCATCACCTATCCGGGTGGCTGGTCTCAGACAATCATGCAGGTGAAGAAGCTGGATGTGGAGGTCCTAGGTTGGCGTGGTTACAAGTGGTCTGCAGTTGGGAGGCTGGTTGGACGTGGGGCTGAATTCTCTAAAACGACATTGGAGGTGGCTTATGGTAGGGAAATGAACATTGAATTCTCTGGCAACAGCGCTAGTGGACATTCCTGCAGTCAGCATGCCAATTGGCCGCTGACTAAACTGCACATTTTAGAGTTGCCTTTTATTGTCCCCAGCACAACGTGCACCTGTGTAATGATCATGCTGTTTAATCAGCTTCTTGATATGCCACACCAGTGGATGGATTACCTTGGCAAAGGTGAAATGCTCAAAACAACATTTGAGAGAAATAAGCTTTTTGTGCATATGGAACATTTCTGGGATCTTTGATTTCAGCTCATGAAACATGGGACCAACACTTAACATGTTATATTTTGTTCAGTGTATTTATTTCCAAACGTTTTTCCTTTTTGATTTAAATTCAAATCACTTCCTGAATTGACTGCCTTCAATTCGAATTGACCCCAACACTGATTTCTAAGTATTAGTTCTTCAGTAGTAAAATAGTTTGGAAAGGAATACCACCCACTAGGTTTTTTCAGATAATGATGACTGTGTTTTTCCTGCCGTCAGTCTCAATTGAGCATCCTCCAACCTCTCCTCCTCATCTTCCTATTCACACTAAACACTCCAGTTATGTTCTTCCTGGAAGTCAATTGAGCATCCTCCAACCTCTCCTCCTCATCTTCCTATTCACACTAAACACTCCAGTTATTTTCTTCCTGGAAGTCACTTTAGTTTGACACTTCAATGTTTGCCAATGTTACAGTCCAGCAATGATTGCTGTATTATCTATGGCACTATGTATGTCTACCACACTTTAAACCAACCTCCTCATAGCACTGTTTGTCCCCTGTTTGTCCCCTATACTGTTTGTCAATGATTTATCCTGTACTGGTATTTTGGCCCCTATATGTCAATGTCCTCCCATTTGTCCTATTATGCTCATTACATGTTGCATTTATATTTTTGTTCAGTATAATTTCTTACATTTGATTACAGACAGTACACCTATGTTGCAGTACACCTATGTTTGGCAACTCGAACCTCCACAGATTTTCTATGGGATTAAGGTTTGGAGACTGGCTAGGCCACTCCAGATCCATAATGTTTCCACCTCCATGTTTTACGGTGGGGATGGTGTTCTTGGGGTCATAGGCAGCATTCCTCCTCCTCCAAACACGGCGAGTTGAGTTGATGCCAAATAGCTCCATTTTGGTCTCATCTGACCACAACACTTTCACCCAGTTGTCCTCTGAATCATTCAGATGTTCATTGGCAAACTTCAGACGGACATGCATATGTGCTTTCTTGAGCAAGGGGACCTTGCGGGCGCTGCAGGATTTCAGTCCTTCACGGCGTAGTGTGTTACCAAGTGTTTTCTTGGTGACTATGGTCCCAGCTGCCTTGAGGTCATTGACAAGATCCTCCGGTGTAGTTCTGGGCTGATTCCTCACCATTCTCATGATCATTGCAACTCTACGAGGTGAGATCTTGCATGGAGCCCCAGGCCGAGGGAGATTGACAGTTATTTTGTGTTTCTTCCATTTGCGAATAATTGCACCAACTGTTGTCACCTTCTCACCAAGCTGCTTGGAGATGGTCTTGTAGCCCATCCCAGCCTTGTGTAGTTCTACAATCTTGTCCCTGACATCCTTGGAGAGCTCTTTGGTCTTGGCCATGGTGGAGAGTTTGGAATCTGATTGATTGATTGCTTCTGTGGAAAGGTGTCTTTTATAGGAGCACTCCCTTTAAGAGTGTGCTCCTAATCTCAGCTCGTTACCTGTATAAAAGACACCTGGGAGCCAGAAATCTTTCTGAGGGGGTCAAATACTTATTTCCCTAATTAAAATGCAAATAAATTTATAACATTTGACATGACGTGTTTTTCTGGATTTTTTTTGTTGTTATTCTGTCTTTCACTGTTCAAATAAACCTACCATTAAAATTATAGACTGATCATTTCTCTGTAATTTACAGTACTGTAGCATATTACTTTCAGCACTCCTAAAGGCGATTTGAAACACGTCTTGCATTGTTTGCTTTTTGATTAACTGGTAGTTTGAATGAATACATTGAAAACACATCATTTTGTTATGTTTTGGTGACTAAACTAATGTTCTCATTACATTTCACAATAAAATTATTTTTAAGCAATGGTTGTGTTGTGAGAGATGTTTGCAATCCAAATGCAAAATTTTGAATGAAAGACTGACTGGCTGCGTTACAAGTGTGACCAGTTTCGAGTTTTGTACTAAGTGTTGCGATAATGTACCACATACTTCTGAAAAGAGTACCAAAGCAATACAAAGAAACCTGTAATACACTGAAGAGAAAGAGAGAAAGAAAAAGAAGGCTGAGGGATGTGTTTTAAGCTAATAGCTAACATTCTGCAATATGTGAAACCCTGCAACCAAATCTCATTCAACATCCATAAATAAACCTGATCATCAATGGATTTGCTGTCTTTGTCTCAATTCAGATATCAATTATGTGTTGGAGCTATTAACTATAAGACAGTGATTGAGGTTTTTGGGAATCACAGTGTATCAATCAGTGTACTGTAGGTATCAGACACCAAACCACTGTTATCCAACCTCTAGTTTTGTCCACCAGCCGGCACTTGTTGACAATTACAGTGCCTTGCGAAAGTATTCGGCCCCCTTGAACTTTGCGACCTTTTGCCACATTTCAGGTTTCAAACATAAAGATATAAAACTGTATTTTTTTGTGAAGAATCAACAACAAGTGGGACACAATCATGAAGTGGAACGACATTTATTGGATATTTCAAACCTTTTTAACAAATCAAAAACTGAAAAATTGGGCGTGCAAAATTATTCAGCCCCTTTACTTTCAGTGCAGCAAACTCTCTCCAGAAGTTCAGTGAGGATCTCTGAATGATCCAATGTTGACCTAAATGACTAATGATGATAAATACAATCCACCTGTGTGTAATCAAGTCTCCGTATAAATGCACCTGCGCTGTGATAGTCTCAGAGGTCCGTTAAAAGCGCAGAGAGCATCATGAAGAACAAGGAACACACCAGGCAGGTCCGAGATACTGTTGTGAAGAAGTTTAAAGCCGGATTTGGATACAAAAAGATTTCCCAAGCTTTAAACATCCCAAGGAGCACTGTGCAAGCGATAATATTGAAATGGAAGGAGTATCAGACCACTGCAAATCTACCAAGACCTGGCCGTCCCTCTAAACTTTCAGCTCATACAAGGAGAAGACTGATCAGAGATGCAGCCAAGAGGCCCATGATCACTCTGGATGAACTGCAGAGATCTACAGCTGAGGTGGGAGACTCTGTCCATAGGACAACAAAGTCGTATATTGCACAAATCTGGCCTTTATGGAAGAGTGGCAAGAAGAAAGCCATTTCTTAAAGATATCCATAAAAAGTGTTGTTTAAAGTTTGCCACAAGCCACCTGGGAGACACACCAAACATGTGGAAGAAGGTGCACTGGTCAGATGAAACCAAAATTGAACTTTTTGGCAACAATGCAAAACGTTATGTTTGGCGTAAAAGCAACACAGCTGAACACACCATCCCCACTGTCAAACATGGTGGTGGCAGCATCATGGTTTGGGCCTGCTTTTCTTCAGCAGGGACAGGGAAGATGGTTCAAATTGATGGGAAGATGGATGGAGCCAAATACAGGACCATTCTGGAAGAAAACCTGATGAGTCTGCAAAAGACCTGAGACTGGGACGGAGATTTGTCTTCCAACAAGACAATGATCCAAAACATAAAGCAAAATCTACAATGGAATGGTTCAAAAATAAACATATCCAGGTGTTAGAATGGCCAAGTCAAAGTCCAGACCTGAATCCAATCGAGAATCTGTGGAAAGAACTGAAAACTGCTGTTCACAAATGCTCTCCATCCAACCTCACTGAGCTCGAGCTGTTTTGCAAGGAGGAATGAGAAAAAATTCAGTCTCTCGATGTGCAAAACTGATAGAGACATACCCCAAGTGACTTACAGCTGTAATCGCAGCAAAAGGTGGCGCTACAAAGTATTAACTTAAGGGGGCTGAATAATTTAGCACGCCCAATTTTTCAGTTTTTGATTTGTTAAAAAAGTTTGAAATATCCAATAAATGTCGTTCCACTTCATAATTGTGTCCCGCTTGTTGTTGGTTCTTCACAAAAAAATACAGTTTTATATCTTTATGTTTGAAGCCTGAAATGTGGCAAAAGGTCGCAAAGTTCAAGGGGGCCGAATACTTTCGCAAGGCACTGTAATCTGGAGACGAGGTTACCTGGCTGACACCTACAGGCTTCACAATGAAACCACCACTCATATATATGACAACGTGAAATAGGAAAATAGGCAGTACAAAGCAATCCTTAGAGACCACAGTATCCTAACGGTTTGGTCCATGAAAATGTTAATTTCCTTTAGCGATCTGTTAGTGTTTATGCTGCAATTTAAAGGGGTCATATTGTTTAGGTTGTATAACAGATGACAGATGTTTTGTGATGATGCTGTCAATACAGACCGGCTCATTGGTTTTCAACATCATCAACAATGAGGAATATTGATTGATAAGGTCCCAAAAGTTTTGTTATAAATGTGTTTGCATGGATGGTCATTTCAGGAAGATTAATATATAGAGCAATATATTGCAAGGGGACACAGCAAGATTGCCTTGGAAGTGTATGTTACGGTATAGAAGTAGATCTGAGAAGTAGATGCACAATGGATGGCCATTACGCTCATTCTAACTCAAACATATTAGCTGACATTGTTGTTATTGATTGATTACCATCAGAAATAAATTGTTGACATGATTTTCAAATATAAAGAAATAAGAGGCCAATATATGAAAAAGAAGAAGAAATGAAATGTAAAAAAAAAATATACATATAAAAAAAGAGCATTTAAAAAAGGGACCTAATCAAATGGATTGGATAGATCTGATCTATTCCACAAGGTGCTCTATTTCACAACTCACGAGAGCAACAACCCTACAGAAGATGCTGGAGATATTTATGCTCAACAAAAGTTGAGTACATTCTAAACATCTGGATCGTACATGTATATAAAATGATAGAGTCAAAGCTCCATTTTTATCTCACAACCAGGAGAATGAAGAGATACAAATATGTGAGCTCTGCTCGCTCTACATTTCTGCATGTAACCTTCACTGAGTATACAAAACATTAAGAACACCTGCTTTTTCCATGACATAAACTGACCAAGTGAAAGCTATAATCCCTTATTGAAGTCACTTGTTAAATCCCCTTCAATGTATATGAAGGGGAGGCGAAAGGTTAAAGAAGGATATTCAAGCCTTGAGACAGTTTGTGTATGTGTACCATTCAGAGCGTGGCAAAAGATGTAAGTGCCGTTGAACAGGGTGAGGTAGTAGGTGCCAGGTTTGTGTCAAGAACAGCAACACTGCTGGGTTTTTCACGCTCAACAGTTTCCTGTGTGCAACAAGAATGAAATCAAATCAATGGTCCACCACCCACAGGACATCCAGCCAAAATGACACATTGGAGTCAACATGGGCCAGCATCCCTGTGGAACACTTTCGACCCTTTGAAGCATCTGTGACCCGACAAACTGAGGCTGTTCGGAGGGCAAAAGGTGTGTGTGTGTGTGTGGGGGGTGCAACTCAATATCAGGAGGGTGTTCCTAATGTTTGGTGTACTCAGCGTACATCAATTTGAAAGGAAACAGTGCCACACAGTGGATATATTTTAAATGATTTCAAATAGTTTGGCACAAAATAGCTTTTCTGAGGAAGGGTTTTCCACACCCAGATTAAGCCAACTCCTGGAAAAAAGAAATCTCAATGGAAAATCTGAATCTGTGAATCCAGCCCTAAAAGTTATGTAACCTTAGAATCCGTACGGCAGCCTAGCTTTTGTGTCTGACCAGATGATTATTTAGGTGTTTCAGATATTTTAACATAATTCTTAAATACAAGGCAGAAAACAACTGAAAAGTCCCCAAGCAATTATCTGAACAAGAAAAGCTTGAATGCTGGCTAATGGCGACAGTAACCTACACTTATTTGTTTTCTAGGTTGTTTACAGCTGACCATTAACAAATACCTTGAAAGCAGAGGATCAGTAATGGAGGGTAATTCAAGTAAACTCAGTTTACCTTGTCCATAGACTGCTTACAGGGTAAGAAAACCAATGTGTAATTTTGTCATTTGCGTTTACTATCCCCTTAACTGTATTTTGCATTTGGGGTTAACCCACCTGTTGTGCTAGATAAGTGTTTTGGGTATACCTACCTACTTACCCACAGAATTTAGTCTTTACACACCTATGTTTTTACCACTTCGGTGTATTCTCTATACCACGAAGCAAAATACACTACATGACCAAAAGTATGTGGACACCTGCTCATCTCATTCCAAAATCACAGGCATTAACATGGAGTTGATCCCCCCTCTGCTATAACACTCTTCTGGGAAGGCTTTCCACTAGATGTTGGAACATTGCTGCGGGGACTTGCTTCCATTCAGCCACAAGAGCATTAGTGAGGTCAGGCACTGATGTTGGTCAATTAGGCCTGGCTTGCAGTCGGCATTCCAATTCATCCCAAAGGTGTTTGATGGTGTTGAGGTCAGGTCTCTGTGCAGGCCAGTCAAGTTCTTCCACACCGTTCTCAACAAACAATTTTTTGTACGGACCTCGCTTTGTGCATGATGGCATTGTCATGCTGAAACAGGAAAGGACCTTCCCCAAACTGTTGCCACAATGTTGGAAGCACGGAATCATCTAGACTGTCACTGTATGCTGTAGGGTTAGGAAGCGTGATTCATCACTCCAGAGAATGCGTTTCCACTGCTCCAGAGTCGAACGGCGGCGAGCTTTACACCACTCCAGCCGACACATGGCATTGCGCATTGGTGATCTTAGGCTTGTGTGCAGCTGCTCGGCCATGGAAACCCATTTCATGAATCTCCCTATGAACAGTTATTGTGCTGATGTTGCTTCCAGATGCAGTTTGGATCTCGGTAGTGAGTGTTGCGTGCTTCAGCACTCTCCCGTCCATTTCTGTGAGCTTGTGTGACCTACCACTTCGCAGCTGAGCTGTTCCTCCTCATACACGTTTCCACTTCACAATAACAGCACTTACAGTTGACCAGGGCAACTCTAGCAGGGCAGAAATTTGACAAACTGACTTGTTGAAAAGGTGGCATCCTATGACGGTGCCATGTTGAAAGTCACTGAGCTCTTCAGTAAGGCCATTCTACTGCCAATGTTGGTCTTTGGAGATTGCATTGTTGTGTGCTCGATTTTATACACCTGTTAGCAACGGGTGTGGCTGAAATAGCCAAATCCACTAATTTGAATGGGTGTCTACATACTTTTGTATATATAGTGTAGTACACCCAGAGAACCCCAGGGAAAAGGTAACACTCAACCAAATTCTAAGAACGAGCTTGGAGCTGCAAAGAACACCCCCTTTATCTTTTGTTATAGTTCAAAAATAGCTAAAGTGGGTCTTTCAGCAGCAGAGGAAAATGTCCCCCCCACATCTTTTGGGGAACAACCCCATGAGTAGGGCACTGCCAATGAGGTACTGCCCAAATTGGTAATGTCAACATATTACATAATTGTCTGCACCATTTGAAGGGAGCTTCCAAGCTACAAAGTAGACCTTTGTTGATTATCTGAAGCAGTTCATTCTTAGTTTGTTTTGTACATTGTATATGCTCTGGAAAACATCCGTGGTATGGTTTCCAATCAGGTTTAATATGCAGGCAATACTGAGTTACCGAACTGCAGACACAAATAGGATAGGGCAGTTTTTAAAAACCTGATTGTGTAGCCCACCTCAAATGCTTTTGCTGATAATACAGAATATTACATATTTGAAATGAAAGGCACCAAGACCCATAGACATATAACCCCTCTAACATTTGAATAATGCTGTCAGTGCTATGCCATTGACATTGCTTCTCCTTGTTTGAAATAGGTTAAACACACAGGCAGGAAAGTTTTCGTTCCATGATACCACGTTCTGGACACATCCATGCGAAAGAATGTCCCTGATGAGCCCATGTTCTGGAGTTTTTGTTGTTGTATTTGCGGCGTTTTATACCATTGGGACTTAAATGAAATTGTACATTTAGACTCCACGTAGAAGCTATACAGCAGGCTAAAATCTAGGCCACTTCGTTTTTGATGTATTTCAACTGGAGTTCTCATTTTTTCTTTTTCCGGCTTAAGAGGGTGTGGTTTTTCAGAAAGTAATTTCGTCAGTATTTTGTGCCTCGGTATTCTTCTCTCGAAACCAACAGGTTATAGGCTACTACTGTGTTAACCTATTGAAACAATTTCACCAGCATGTGAAACAGAGAGCAATCTAAACTTGACTAAAAACAGTTACATGGTGACTCTTCTGAAAGGCATGACGGACAGTTCGCAGTCAATCAGACGTCCAACCCAAAGTTTCCCGTAGCCAAGATAAATACCATATTTCTTCTCTGTCCTCTGCTGCTAACCACCGCCTACTTACTTGCCATTGGACAACTCCTGTTCATATTGGACACACATCTGTTGCATTCCAGTATATGAGTGGATGACAAGGCTGACACCGGTCGGGGAGGCGTGACGACCGATGACTGTCGGAGGGGCACAGGGACCGAGACAGTCGGACGATCATCACATCTTGAAGGTGAAAGAACCTGCCGACTGTCCTGCTGCTGTGCGTCTTCAGGAGCCGTCTGGTGTAGTCTAATAAAGTAGGTCTACAGCAGCAGCCTTGAAGAGGAAGAACCACATGCATTGGTATTTCCTCCCTCTTGTCTTGCGCAATATTTTCTAACTTTTTACTTCTCAGGTTAAACAGTGTACGCAAGAAAGAGCACAACTTATTTTAGTGTAGCCTATACCAAATGAAACTGAATGTATGTCAACGTTCCCTCAATTTATTTGGCACTGAGCAAATTTCAGGTCAACTGAGCGCAAATGTTGTGAAAATTCTGTGCAGCTTCCAGCACGCGTTTACTGTGAACACTGGGCGTACCTGCTTCAAGTTAGTTTTACCAGTGGCCAAGTAGTCTTCTGCGGTTATTTGATCACGATGTAGTGGCCTACTGTCAAAAACAATGGAGAAAATGCATCCCATTTCATTTTAACATGGAAATAGCTGTTCTATCATTCAGCCTACAGTAGCAGCTGTGGTGTTCAATGTAGGCCTACATTCCATGATACTTGTGAAAAAAACATGCAGGGCTTGACATTAACCTGTTTATCCACTTGTCCTTCAAACTAGGAGGTGACTGAAAATGTTGTGGTGTTTGAGGCAAGAAACCACTTTACAAAATAAAATGCATTATAATTCCCATACCATTATTAGAGAGAATCAGACAAATTATGCTATGCTCTACCTATTGGCTACTTAGCCTGTCTCAAAATACAACACTGCCCCTTTAAGACCAGAAAAACTCTTTACCTGACTTGCTTTTCAAAGATGTCTAGAAATGTACACATTCTGTGCTCTTGTAAGAAGTAGTCACTCCCCTATTGCTGACTACACATGTTCTATAACTGGGCTAATAACTCACTAACTAGCACAGGATATGAACAAAATGTGGCTACATGCAGCTCTTGCTTTGATCTCAAAACAAGTGCATATACTCATGACCACAGCTGTAAACACAGTCCAGTTCAAAGTAAATGGCACATATCCATATAGCAATGGTCTATTTGCATATAGGCCTACTGCAGCTCTGATTGGCTATGCCACACCTGTCTGTGTAGAGAATGGGCTGAGTTGTGCACAATAGAATCCTACTCCTATGCCTACAACAGAATATCATGCTTGGTTCGTTTTGTTTCGGTATGTTGCGTTGAAATGGCTAATATTGCTTTGATTCGATCACTATTGCCACAGTAAAGGGAAACATTTAAATAGTGTTATTTAACAGGGAAAACTATAGAAAGGTCAGTGAAATTCTTCTCTCCATGGGCAGATATTCTGCGCTTCGCGCGGCAGTCCCTGGGAGCTGCACTGCAGCTTAGAGGGAACATTGGTCAACATTTTAAGTTTTAGTATTTGATGGGGTGAAATGTGTTTTTCTGATTTGTGGAAGAGAGCAGTCAGAAAGTGTATTTCTCACTGATTGGTCTGCCTGCCTCTCCTTTTGTCACCTACTAAAACATGGGAGATGCTGAAGGGAGAGATGTATACTGTAGGTTTATGTGAGGTCTTGAGTAAGTTATTATTGGATGTCAACCAGTTGCTGTCAGTGACGTTTAAGATGAGGGCGGATGAGTGTTCTTTTTTTGAGCATTGCCTTATTTCTATTACAGCATATTGGATGACTTTCATTAATATTCCATTCATCCAGCTCAATGTAATATCTTTTATGTTTAGGCTACTACATGATATTAGAATTTCCCCTATACCCATCATGAGGTTGCTACAACCTAGCCTATGAATGAAAGTTTAACAACAAACACATTTGAGTTATCAAGGTGACAGACAGTGATTACATTCAATACCTCCTTGCACACTCTTGCTTGCATCTAGCTGATGTAGGGAGTAATCATTAGTCCAACAGTTGCAAACAAGAATTTCTATTGGACAAATTCTTGAATTAGTTGACTTTTTACCCCTTTTTCTCCCCAATTTCGTGATATCCAATTGGTAGTTAGTTTTGTCCCATTTCTGCAATTCCTGACTCGGCAGAGGCAAAGGTCGAGTGCCATGTGTCCTGAGAAACACGAACCTCCCAAGCCGCACTGCTTCTTGACCCACTGCTTGCTTAACCCGGAAGCCAGCCACACCAATGTGTTGGAGGAAACACTGTACCACTAGCGGCCGAAGTCAGCGTGCATGCGCCCGGCCCACCACAAGGAGTTGCTAGAGCACGATGGGACAAGGACATCCTGGCCGGAAAAACCCTCCCCTAACCCAGACAACGGCGGGACAATTGTGTGCCGCCTCATGGTTCTCCCAGTCACGGACGGCTGCAACACAACCTAGGATCAAACCCTGGTCTGTAGTGATGCCTCCAGCACTGCGATGCAGAGCCTTAGACCGCTGCACCACTCGGGAGGCAAATTTCTGTAATTTTATCCCCATTTTGTTCCGCTTTCTTCTGTTTTAATAAACGTTGTTCAACAGAATCGGCGGAATGAATATATCCCTGATCACACGCAAACGCAGTTCACTATCATAGCAGCTGCATACAAACAGCATGAGCATTTTGTTTGTTGCATTATTCCTTCTCATCTTCATGCTCTCCTCCTCTCACTTTGTCCCTTCGCTTGTGGACTTCAGTGCACTACACATCAGCTGTCTGTAAACAGGTGAATAAACCTTTTCAAGCCAAACCATTTCATAACTGCTACACACAGCCTAAGTCATTGTCACCATATTAGCTAATCAACCTAGCTACTAGAACTAATGCATTAGTAAACCTGCTACAATCATGCAGTAGAGTGTACAGTCAGCAATCAGTTTTGCAGTTACACCGGCTGGCCCTGGTGGGAATAAAACAAAAAGCTTACCTTTACTTGGAAGAGGTCCCGTTTTGGATCGCCATAGCCAGCTAGCTAACATAGCATCCCTCTCTGTTTGAGCTGGGTGTTTGAATAGGCTAAACGAGCAGCTGCATTCACTAGCTAAGTGAAAGTGAAAAAAATACATCTCTCTCTCTTGCTTCTCCTTCATTTTTTTTACAAAAAAAAATATGAACTGTTCCAATATGGTCTTTCTCTCTCTTTGAGTCAACTACTCACCACATTGTATGCACTGCACTGCAGTGCTAGTTAGCTAGCTGTAGCTTATGCTTTCAGTAATAGATTCATTCACTGATCCTTTAATTGGGTGAACAACATGCCAGTTCATGCTGCAAGAGCTCTGATAAGTTGGAGGACGTCCTCTGGAAGTTGTCATAACTACTTTGTAAGTCTATGGAAGGGGGTGAGAACCATGAGCCTCCTAGGTTTTGTATTGAAGTCAATGTATCTAGAGGAGGACAGACGGTAGCTGTCCTCCGGCTACACCATGGTGCTACCCTACAGAGTGCTGTTGAGGCTACTGTAGGCCTTCATTGCAAAACTGTGTTTTTAATAAATTATTTGGTGACGTGAATATATTTAGTATAGTTTAATCTAAATATGATAACTTTTTTAATGTTTCACTTTTTATTTATATGAAATTCACTGAGGAGGAGGGTCCTTCCTCTGAGGAGCCTCCACGGGTGTCAACAATATTTTTAATCCACGGGTGCCACAGTGTAAATCCCTCAGTCTCATAAGCCATAGGCAAATACTTGACAGGGTTGAAAATAGGAAATAGGTGTTGATTAAATTATATTACTTGACTGCATATGCCTTGTTATCATGTCATCCTTTTTTAAGGATCCCGTTTTTGAAAGTGTTGCAACTAAGTTGCTGTTCATAAGCAACTCTGTTTTATCAGATATGGGCATGTGGCCAATATCTACTAAAACAGTTGAAGTTACTGTGTAAACATGTCTGATAGTGCTTTGTGGTTGGATGACATACATATGCTGTATGCTTCTGAAAATACATTCTTTCACCAGTTCAGGAAATTAAAACTTGATTTCTTGATTAAAAACAGATTTGCGTGTTTAGTTGGTACGCTCCCATGACATTTTACGTTCTAGTCATTTAGCAGACGGTCTTATCCAGAATGATTTACTGGAGGAATTAGAGTTCAGTTTATACATCGCACTGCTCAGGAAGATCTCTGCCCTCTGTTCATCTTCAAGGTTGAAGAGTTCATGTTGTTCTCCAATGTTAACTGCATATTAGTTGCAGATTAAGGCTAACTACTGTTAATAAATTGTCAGGTCTGCTGCAGGAATCGAAACATGTCTGGTGTATTCTGGCCTCCTGTCCCAGGCCTTGGTGTCTTAGCCAGGTAGGGCCAGCATAAAGGGTGTCCTCTGTTTGCCTGGTTAAACCAAACTGAACATGAACTCACCAGGCTAGTCCTCTCTACTGAGGTGGCAGCATTTTACAGAGGAACTGTTAAAGAAGAGACCTTCACTTGGACTAGAGACTCATTTTAAAGTAATTGAACTGCTGAAGCAAGTAATGTGATGTGTTCATTTCATTTTTTTCTTTTTTATAATAATTTATTGCCATTTCCTTCAACATTCAACGTTTTCCTAGCCTGCGCTGATTGCCAATTGCACACACCCCAAATGCTTATTGTCTTGCTGATTGTTTCCATTTTTTCATTTTGTGTTGGCATACTGACACAGGTGCACATAATTGCACCTAATTGAAGGAACTTTTTTAACCTGTGTGTCAGTTATATTTGCCAATAGTTTTACTTGCGCTGCAGTTTTCAAATAAATGGTCATTTTGAACCTCTTTTTGTTCTTAGTTATTGTTTTTAAGCCTTTTAAGTGTCAGCATGTCTTTCTAATGGTGTTACCCTCCTTCTCTTTCAGTTGCCAGTCTCCTGAAGCTGTCCAGTCAGCAACAACAACAGTCCCCCCGTCAAACTATCCCTCATGGCAACGATCGCCATGGAGCGGATTGGGCGTCTGTTCATCAACCTCCAGCAGGTAAGGGCGTTGCCCCAGATGCTGACAGAGGCCGCCCCCTCCATGCCAGGCACGCTACGGGACACCGAAGTTCCCGGATTCTTCAGAGAGCGCTATATCCACGCTGGCTACCGACCGCTCCACCAGGGCTGGAGGTACTGTAACATGTACTACATTACCCATAATGCTATGTACATCATATCCGGTTTTATCATAGTAAAGACGTCTCTTAAAGAAGCGAACATAATGGTGTCCCATCTCCTGATCAATACAGGTACTACTTCCTGTCGCTGTTCCAGCGTCACAACGAGACCATCAACGTGTGGACCCACCTGCTAGGGTCTCTCCTGGTCCTGGTCAAGTTCCTACAGCTAGCTGAGACGGTGGACTTCATCGATGACGCCCACGCCTGGCCCCTCCTCATTCTCCTGCTGTCCTCCCTGGCCTACATGGCCTGCAGCACGGTAGCCCACCTCCTGGCTGCCAAATCAGAGTTCTACCACTACTGCTTCTTCTTCCTGGATTATGTAGGAGTGGCTCAGTATCAGTACGGCAGCGCCGTGGCTCACTTCTACTATGCTGTGGAACCAAACTACCACCAGTGGGTCTCCCCAGTCTTCATGCCCACTGCCACCTTCCTCTGCTGCCTGTCCTGCCTGGGCTGCTGCTATGGGAAGTATCGCAACTACAGCCTGCGGGTCTGGGTCCGGAAGGTGGGCCAGGTGATTCCCTCGGCTATGGCCTATGCCTGGGATACTAGTCCGGTGTTCCACCGCCTCCTCCAGTCCCTCTGGACCACGTCGCACAGTGATGACATCGCTGCCCCCGCCAGTGGCATAGTCGGCGACCCGGCTATATCCTTCCATGGGAGCCAGGTAGCCTTCTTCCTGTCCAGTGCGTTCTTCTTCACCAACCCCCTCCCAGAGCGTCTGTTCCCAGGCCACTGTGACTTCCTGGGGCAGGGCCACCAGCTGTTCCACGTCTTCCTGGTTATCTGTACTCTCTGTCAGATCCAGGCCTCTCACCTGGACTACCTGGGCCGACGGCCACTCTACACACAGCTACACGGAGAGGGAGCATCCACTGTCTATCTGGTGCAGTATGGAGCCACGCTGGTGGCCTGTGTCTGCATAGCAGTCTTCATTGCAAGGAAAGCAAAACGGTTGCTTAACTGCAGAGACAAGTCCAAATGAACTGGGTAGGTCACTGTGTAGGAGACTTACAATCACTTCCCTGTGGGCAAAACTGGTTGAAATTAGTTGACGTTATTACAGCCAAAAACTTTTGCCCAGTTTTGCCTGCTGGGTTGGTACCAAAGTGATCAATGTGGCCTTGTTCGACTCGACACACACTGCCTTCCTTAGCCGGCTCGAGTTTGCTTCTATAATATAATGTTTCTCTACAGCACTTGTGTCCTTGACGATGACAGAAGTATTCCTATAGCAGTATGTCTAATCATGTCTCAATGCTTTTGTTACATTTGTGCTAGTTTTGTTCCATTATGTTTTTTTTTTTTTACAACAACGTATGTCTAACTACTGCCAAGAAACATTGAGTCCTTGTCAGCACTCAAACAATGAAATGAATTGATCTTAAAGGGATAGTTTATTCACTTTCAAAGTAGTATTATGTTGGAAAAGGGAGCATACTGTGTAGTGGGTGTGGTTCTGAATATCAACAATACTGCTAACTATGCTTTTTATACGAGTTTCACATTTTAATGCCAGGCCGATCAATCTATCCACGTCTAGAGCACTTTTATAGGCAGACAAATTGACTTACCCACATTGCACTTTTTCACCTATGAGAGTATAAACTGAGTATTTCTCATGTGGGGTCACAAATCAAGGCTGTACTGGACCAATTGCTGAGAAAGTGTATTAATGAATCCGTCAATGTAAACCTTATGTAAGATTAGACATGCATGTACAGTGGCAAGAAAATTAGGTGAACCCTTTGGAATTACCTGGATTTCAATTTGATCTTCTTCTAAGTCACAACAATAGACAAACACAGTCTGCTTAAACTAACACACAAATGATTGTATTTTTCTTGTCTATATTGAACACATAATTTAAACATTGAGGGTAGGTTGGAAAAAGTACATTAATCCCTAGGCTAATGACCTCTCCAAAAGCTAATTGGAGTCAGGAGTCAGCTAACCTGGAGTCCAATCAATGAGATGAGATTGGAGATGTTAGTTAGAGCTGCCTAGCCCTATTAAAAAAGAGTTTGCTGTTCACAAGAACCATTGCCTTATGTGAACCATGCCTTGTTACCAACGTATCTTTAAAAGCCTTGATGTTCATCAGTCCACAGTAAGACAAATTGTCTATAAATGGAGAAGGTTCAACACTGTTGCTACTCTCCCTAGGAGTGGCCGTAAGGGAAAGATGACTGCAAGAGCACTGCGCAGAATGCTCAATGACGTTAAGAATCCTAGAGTGTCAGCTGAAGAATTACAGAAATCTCTGGAACACTCTAACATCTCTGTTGACGAGTCTACGATACAGAAAACACTAAACAAGAATGGTGTTCATGGGAGGACACCACGGAAGAAGCCACTGCTGTCAAAAAAAAACATTGCTGCACGTCTGAAGTTTGCAAACGTGCACCTGGATGTTCCACAACGCTACTGGCAAAATGTTCTGTGGACAGAAAGTTGAGTTGTTTGCAAGGAACACACAACACTATGTGTGGAGAAAAAAAGGCACAGCACACCAACATCAAAATATTATCCCAACTGTAAAGTATGGTGGAGGGAGCATCATGGTTTGGGGCTGGTTTGCTGCCTCAGGACCTGGGCATTGACCATTGACGGAAAAACGATTTTGGTTTTGCAGGAGAATGTAAGGCTATCTGCCAATTGAAGCTCAACAGAAGTTGGGTGATGCAACAGGACAACGAAGAAAATACGCCTTCTGGAGTGGCCCAGTCAGAGTCCTGACCTCAACCCAATTGAGATGCTGAGGCATGACCTCAGGAGAGCGGTTCACACCAGACATCCCAAGAATATTGCTGAACTAAAACAGTTTTGTAAAGAGGAATGGTCCAAAATTCCTCCTGACCGTTGTGCAGGTCTGATCCGCCACTACAGAAAACGTTCAGTTGAGGTTACTGCTGCCAAAGGAGGGTCAACCAGTTAATAAATCCATGGGCTCACATACTTTTCCCACCCTGCACGGTGAATGTTTACACGGTGTGTTCAATAAAGACATGAAAACGTATAATTGTTTGTGTGTTATTAGTTTAAACAGACGGTCTATTGTTGTGACTTAGATGAAGATCAGATAAAACTTGACAAATGTTATGCAGAAATCCCCGTAATTCCAAAGGGTTCACATACATTTCTTGCCACTGTATACACACAGTATATTTTTATAGTAAACACCTTGTGTAGTCACTGTATTATGTCAACATGCTCTTGTTGTGCCTTGAGAGTATTTATCTTTTACATAACGGGAGATGACGAAGCCTATCACTAGCCTGGTCCCAGATCTGTTTGTGCTGTCTTGCCAACTCTTATTGTCATAGCGCAAACCAATCTGGATCCGGGCTAGATCTATCACTGAACAAAGCGAATTAGAATTTAAACTTTTATAGTCTTTTCTATATTGGGGGGCGGGTGAATCTAACTGTCTTTTTTCTTTGTGTATTTGTCACTTTGCTGTAACAGTTGTTTTTACTTGCTCACTTTAATCCTATAATATATTTGCTTAGTTGTTCTCTGGTCTGGAAAAGTCCTGACCTTGTGTTGACTGAGTTTTGAAAGCTACTGTGTCATATTGAACATTTTCAATTGACATGGTGTCAAATGATGTATGTAACGGTCGTGATCGTACAGTAATACATGACTAGTTTATAATCTGTAAATTGTTGGTGCGTTTACCCTGGCTTCCCACTGCCAGGACTGGTAAGGACTCTCTCTCTCGCTCTCCACAGTGCTGTGATGCAATCCGGCTTTGTTAATGTTTACCCTTTGTCCATTACTCTCTGATTTCCAATTGTTTTGAACGCGGCAGAAGTCATGCTGGATTGACAGCATGGTCAATGTATTCAACCTATTCTAGCCCATGGTGTTGAATGTTTATCTTGGAAAAGAGACCTTTAAACCCTGACCTGGACCACACACCCACTCCACTGAATAGCAGGATAGTGATTGCTTTGCAACACTTGCAGTTAGCCACTGCTTCCTTCCAAAACACAACTTGTGTAATGTTTATGTCCAATGGCCGATGAACACCAATACGTTGTATCTATAATTTATCTTCATAGGATTGAAAAGGATTTGCAAGTAGATTGTCGACGTGATTTCATTATGAAGACTGCTTGCTAGCTAAGATTCAGAAAGTATGACGTTGACATGATCAGTCCAATCAAAGATAGGATAGATATAACGTCATTTTATCTGTGGCCAATGACCATGAGCCTTCTTGGATGGGCACTTCTTTTGTAACTTTATGGCAGCACCCAAGGGGTTTGAATTTTTTAACTCTGCCCATAGTTTTTGCGGTGACGTAGTATCCCCATGAGTGACACAACACTGAGCCAATCACGGCGTAACTAGAGAACATTACCAACCCCTAAGCTCTGTATTTTCCACCACCACAGAAAGCTGAGGTAGGCTTAAACACCTGCCTTTTGAAGCTGCCTTGCTCAAGAAAGCAAAACAAGAGCATGTATGTATGCGGCTTTATTAACTCAATAATTGTTAGTTTATACATTGTTTGCAAACTGATATGTGACACATATGAATGTCCCCCAAAATATTTTATATATAAAATGCGTGTGTGTACCAGTCAAAGGTTTGGACACACCGACTCATTGAAGGGTTTTTCTTGATTTTTACTATTTTCTACATTGTAGAATAATAGTGTAGACATCAAAACTATGAAATAACACACATGGAATCATGTAGTAACCAAAAAAAAGTGTTAAACCAATCAAAATATAAATTATATTTGAGATTTTTCAAAGTAGCCACCCTTTGTCTTGACAGCTTTGCACACTTTTGGCATTCTCTCAACCAGCTTCACCTGGAAGGCTTTTCCAACCGTCTTGAATGAGTTCCCACATATGCTGAGCACTTGTTGGCTGCTTTTCCTGTACTCTGTGGTCCAACTCATCCCAAACCATCTCAATTGGGTTGACTTTGGGTGATTGCAGAGGCCAGGTCATCTGATGCAGCACTCCATCACTCTCCTTGGTCAAATAGCCCTTACACAGCCTGAAGGTGTGTTGGGTCATTGTCCTGTTGAAAAACAAATGATAGCCCCACTAAGCGCAAACCAGATGGGATGGCGTATCGCTGCAGAATGCTGTGTTAGCCATGCTGGTTAAGTGTGCCTTGAATTCTAAATAAATCAGTGTAACCAGCAAAACACTACCACACCTCCTCCTCAATGCTTCACAGTGGGATCCACACATGCGTATATCATCTGTTCACTTACTCTGCGTCTCACAAAGACCCAGCGTTGGAACCAAAAATCTCAAATTTGGACTCATTAGACCAAAGGACAGATTTCCACCAGTCTAATGTCCATTGCTTGTGATTCTTGACAGTGAAGACGCGACTCTGGGATGCTGGCCTTCTAGGCAGAGTTCCTCTGTCCAGTGTCTGTGTTCTTTTGCCCATCTTAATCTTTTCTTTTTATTGGCCAAGATTAAGATGGGAAAAAGAACAGAGGAACTCTGCCTAGAAGGCCAGCATCCCGGAGTCGCCTCTTCTCTGTTGACGTTGAGACTGGTTTTTTTCGGGTACTATTTAATGAAGCTGCCAGTTGAGGACTTGTGAGGTGTCTGTTTCTCAAACTAGACACTAATGCACTTGTCCTCTTGCTCAGATGTGCACCGGGGCCTCCCACTCCTCTTTATATTCTGGTTAGATTCAGTTTGCGCTGTTCTGTGAAGGGAGTAGTATACAGCGATGTACGAGATCTTCAGTTTCTTGGCAATTTCTCACATGGATTAGCCTTAATTTCTCAGAACAAGACTAGACTGACCGGTTTCAGAAGTAAGTTTTTTGTTTCTGGCTATTTTGAGCCTGTAATCGAACCCACAAATACTGATGCTCCAGATACTCAACTGGTCTAAAGAAGGCCAGTTTTATTGCTTCTTTAAGCAGAACAACAGTTTAACTGTGCTAACATAATTGCAAAAGGGTTTTCTAATGATCAATTAGCTTTTTAAAATGATAAACTTGGATTAGCTAACACAACGTGCCATTGGAACACAGGAGTGAATGATGGTTGCTGATAATGGGCCTCTAGGTCTACGTAGATATTCCATTAAAAATCTGCCGTTTCCAGTACAAAAGTCATTTACAACATTAACAATGTCTACACTGTATTTCTGATCAATTTAATGTTTTTTAATGGACAATTTTTTTTTGCTTTTCTTTCAAAAAACAAGGACCCCAAGTGGCCCCAAACTTTTAAACAGATAAAATATATTATATGTTTGGCTAAACAGGTGAAGCACAAAACAACTAGAGAACATGACAGGTGGCCACTGCTTCAGGTATAGTTTTCCCCTGACTGATGAAAAAAAATAACATTCACAACAAAGCAGTCTTACTAAGACAAGTCAAAAATCCTAACAATTTGCAGGGCATTCACATTCCAATACTTTGTTAAATTCATGGCATTTGTAAAAATAAAAAAAAAAGTACAAAAATAAAAAAACGACTTGAAGCCCACACCCTTTTCCTTTCGTTATTACTGCAACCTCACTCACCTCACCCAATGAAATTGCAAAGAATATGTAACCGTTACGTTGCTGTCATTTCTGTCTCCAAGCATTTCACGCAGCTCAGCAGAGGACAGTGTTGAACTCTAGGCGACTGCTTCCTCCATGTGGAGAGGCCAAGCGTCTGATCTGAAACACAAATGATATGTATTGGTATGCCACGGATCCATGTGAATAGTGTGTATCCATCCATTGTCTCCATATGGTATAGTGTTCCCGTCATATCCCTCGAAATAATGTAACATTTGGAGCCTATTTTAGTAACCCTAGGATTTGGTTTGATCGATGTAACATTGACACATTACAGCCTACTGCTGTTCTATGCTCCATCACAGTGCTGATATTATCATTGTATTTGTCCTCTGCTTGTGCTCTTCATTAATGACTGAAACTGATCCACCGTGTGATAGGCTAACAATCCCATTTCAGAATTTACCAAAGGGCGTTAAGTGCGCAAAGTATAATCTTGACACCAGTATACCAATGGGCATTTTAGGCATAGTATCGGTTTTACTTGTCAGCCTCTCTGTCCAGAATGAGATCTGTTTGTCTGAACATGGTTTCATCTCTCCATATTCTTTGACTTTGAGATCACAATGCTTCCCTTCAACGATCACAAGCAGTCCCATCCTGATAGACACTGATCAATAAATGTTTTTTTAATTATTGTGATTGACCAGGCTTGCCAGGACACAGTTTGGGGGTCTGATTCCAGTCTTGGCCCTCTTCCTGGTTAGCTACTGCTGCCTGCCAAGCCACCCAGCTCAGCTCCTCTTTATCCCATGTAGGAAAAACTTGAACCAGCAGACAAAGCTGGAGCTAACCCTACGCTTGGACTCTGTCCACATTACCCCTGCTGCCTGGCTCACTGCCCTGCTAGTGATCAATGTCTACATCACCATGCCAAGCTCAACTAGTTTCATTAGCCTACTGTTCACCATTACATCAGTTACACAGAGACCATAGTAGTCTTGATTCAGATTTACAAAGATCTGTTATTTGCTTTCAGTCCCAATGGGAGGTCTTATCATAACCCATTAGTCACACCTGAGTTTACCCAATTTACTTGGACAGTGTTTATCACAATAACAAAATGATTGCCTTGAAATAGCCTAGGTGGGGTTGGATTTTTTGTAATGCTTAGTGACAGTCAGTGGAACAGGGACTTTGAGGAGGATTTGTAATCAAGGCACATTGGCTCAGTTGATTGTTGACCAATGGAAGTGAAATCCATATAATTTGTAATAGAATTTAGATTTTTTGTTGTTGTTCAGAAGCAGCTCATGGAAAATAACATTTAGTAATAGCCTGGGCTGTTTAACCCCTTCATCAGTGGTAGAAAAGGTACTCAATAGTCATACTTGAGTAAAAGTAAAGATACTTTAAAAGAAAATGACTAAAGTGAAAGTCACCTAGTAAAATACTACTTGAGTAAAAGTCTAATATTTGGTTTTAAATGTACTTAAGTATCAAAAGTAAATGTAATTGCTAAAATATACTTAGTATCAAAAGTAAAAGTATAAATCATTTCAAATTCCTTTAATTAAGCAGACCAGACGGCACAATTTTTATTTTTTTTACATTTATGGATAGCCAGGGGCACACTTCAACACTCAGACATCCTTTACAAACGAGTGCGTGAATTAGTAAATTTTCCTGTCCTGCTAAGCATTCAAAATGTAACTAGTTCTTTTGGGTGTCAGGGAAAATGTAAGGAGTAAAAAGTGCATAATTTTCTTTTGGAATGTAGTGGAGTAAAAGTTGTCAAAAATATAAATAGTAAAGTACAGATACTCCATAAAACTACTTAAGTAGTACTTTAAAGTATTTTTACTTAAGTACTTTATACCACTGCCCTTCATGTTCATATAGTCTCAAACAAAAAAGCTGAAAAAATATTTTATAAATTGGATATGGGTAATCATTTTATTCCAGGCTATTTAACTTTACTACACACTGGACTATATGCCAATAACAGGCTCGATATACATGTCACAGTCCCATCAAATAGCCTACTAGTAGAACATCAATCTACACACAGGACTAAAGAGTTGCACTGGCCCTTTAAACCACACAGCAAATAGAGGCTTTTCAGCCGCGGAAGGCGATTGATCGTAGTCTTCGGCAAGAGAGGTATTCGCGGTTCGTGTGACAACACAAAGGGATATCGAGAATCGCAACCATGGGCGTCAAATTGTATTATACCACCGTTACTGCATCCAGAGAGGTGAGATGAAACGGATATTCATTGATATATTATATTCTTGCAGGTGGATACACTTCTAATTGACCCTTTATGGACCAGTCTGAAAGACACACCCAACGCCCTGTCAACGATCCATCCCAGGATCTGATCAGCATATATACACAATGAGAATTTTCCATGTTTTAGATCAAGAATGTAATTGTTTGCATGTGTGGAATAATTTATAATTCAGTCCACCATTCAATCGCAACGTTTTTGAAGAACGACTTTATTTAGAGATGAACAAAACAGACCAGGAAATGCAAACTCACCCCGAAAATGGGGACGGAAGTCATATAGTTCTGCTTCATTTCCTCTGTCTGCGTTTGGCGGTAGATCTCACGAACCTATTCGAATAATGAGGGCATGTTAATTGCATATTTTTCGCATTCTGCAACTTACCTAATATAATCGATGCATGCCTAGACAAGTGGAACTAGGTTAGCATACTTGTCAGCAATGGCTACCGTGTACCTGCCTGCACGGTGGATGTGAACTATTTGTGCAGTCTAAAAGCATTATAAACAGACAGGATTTCGCTTTTCGTGGAAATTATCAAATTGATACAGATGTTGCAGCGTACTTCCCAAGAGTTTACATTCGCTCAAGCGTGGACACACAGTATCAATTTATGCAAAACATCGTGGTTAAACATCTGGTGTCAATTACAGGGAGATTTGTTTTTCGGTGGCCTCTGCATTGCACTGCCAAATTATCCATAGCCTATAACCATCGGGTCATATGATTAACGATCTTTTTTAATCGAAGACTTTGAAAATGTTTAGCCATAAGTTATGTAATTTCACCTCTTCTACAAAAAAATAAGGGATTCAGTCATTCGGTTTGGCCCTAGCTTTCCGCTTGTTTTCTAATAGTAATTTTAATCGGCTTTCAGTAGTGCGTGGTGTCTTCCTGCCTTGCCCATTGAATGCCAGGCTGTATGTAGTTGGTGGGTGAAGTAGACGTGGTTACACAGCAAACACACCCCATCCCCCAACTTCCTCAATCCGGCCCAACAAGATAGCGTTGCACAATTAATCATCAACCACACATTATTATAAACCCTTTTAGCTTTTAAAGGCAAAGCAGACTACTTAGATCTATTTAGCCGTTTTCTGTCTCTCTGTCAGGATAATCATAGAAGTGTTAATGCCACCCATCTATCTCCCTTAACAGCAGACATTTAACAAAGCAGATCTCTGACTGTTTGGTGCCTGGTACTACAAGTAAAGCTTGCACCCTTTTCACACTATCTTACCGAACTGTACCGTGCTGGCTCTGATATGTCTTTTCACATTGTCCTTTTCAGCGCTATGTTAAATGTATAATCAGGCCAGTAGTGTGAAAAGTGCAATGGATCCCTGATCCTGAACTGACCCTTTCCTCCCCCCCTCCAGGTGAAGTCTCAGCAGGCGGAGGTGATGAGGATACTGGAGAGTAAGAGCATCCAGTACGAGCTGATTGACATCTCAGTGGGCGGGGAGGTCAGGGACGAGATGAGAAGCAAGGCAGGGAACCCCACGGCTGTCCCGCCACAGATCTTCAATGAGGACCAGTACTGTGGGGTAAGGAAGGGAGAATGAATATTTGTGAGCTATGATAGAGTTGTGTGTGTTTTGAGTGTTTATTTAACGGTATGAGGATAATAAGTATAGATGAAAAGGTAGGTAACTGTTTACTTAGATGGCATAAACATGTTATGATATGACCCCTTTATAATACCTTCTACTCTGTTTGGTCTCTTTCCTCCAGAACTATGAGATGTTTTCGGACGCAGTGGAGGAGGACAAAGTGGAACAGTTTCTGAAGATGGCGTGATGAGGAAGAGTCGTGTGTCCCCCCCGGAGGCTCCTTGACTACCCTTCTGCCGCACTGGCGGTGCCCGCCCTCTTTCTCAATGCCATGATGAATGCCAAATACAACCAACCAATCAAAAGGCACACACACTCCTTCCCACCCCGCGGGACTCTTACCTAACCACTGTTGAAATGATTGTGTATGTTTTATACAGCACTTATTATGTTCTCCCCATTTCTTTCGTCACTGTTTCTCTTTGTGGTCAAGATCTGGGTTCAAATACTTTCAAATCATGTTAAATGCTTAAGTGGTACTTTTTTGAAGCTTTCCTGTAGCAATTGAACCAATAGAAATGTCCAAAAAAGGCAAACCCCACCCACCTGGCACTCCATGCAGACTAAAGCAAATGCTTAAATATATTTGTATTTGGAATAGTATTTGAACCCAGGCCTGCTTGATCCGATGTGTTCATGTCACTAATCATTCTGAGTCTGGTCTGTGGGATCAATGGAGCTGCCTAATCTAGATGTGTGGTAATTAGGTCAAATAATCTGGGCTGTACATGGTCCACTAATCAAGAGGCTAACATTTACCAGGAATCGATCTTGGCCTGAAATGACCCTTTTATTCCCTATATTTACCGGGTCAAATGTAGTGCACTACGGCTGCATTTACATAGGCAGCCCAATTCTGATATCTATTTTCACTCATTCAATTTTTGACCAATAACATCTGATCTTTCCATACAGATAATTTCCAGAGCTGATCTGAAAAAATATATATCAGAATTGTGCTGTGTGTCTAAACACAGCCTATGTAGGGAATAGGGGCCATTTCATACCCAGACCAAACAAACAGAAAACCAAATACTTGGTTACCATTACTTAGATTTAACGGTGTTGTCTTTTCCTTACCTGTCCCACTTCCATGTTGTTCATATCGACAAAGTCATTTTCAAAATGTACGTTGGCCTACTGTAGACATCAACATGGATAGGAGAACGTAGCATGGAGAACGTAGACGCCAACAATCACAGAACCTTAAAGACATGTGAATTGTGGTAGAGACAGAGTAAGTGAACTGGATTCTACTCTGGTCCAAAACATGTCAATGCTTAGCATGCTAATGGTGTCAAAGGTCCATCCTGGAAAGGTGAGTCCAGAATATGGTAAAAACAGACAGACAGCATTTCATAGTGTTAAACTTGGTGCCAATACATATGTGAGAATGTGCTTTACAGCTGGATATAGTCTCACTTTACACTATGTTACTGCATTCCAAAGACTGCTGTATTTTTTAAGAGACCACTTGCATTTGCTGGGAATGACCTGATCGTCAATCATTGGTCTTACATAGACATAAAATAGACATATTTATAGGACATTGTCGCAAAAACTACATAACACTGTTACTGGTACTACAGCTGTACATCCTTACTGTAAGAGAACTGAGTTTGAGTATTATAATCCCCTGAATTTATAAGCCCCAATGACTGTTTAGGACTTGTTACTGTTCTATCTGTGGTAATGTGTAATTCAATCTCGAACCAGCTTGAAGATGCAGTAAAGACAACTATGCACATTAAACTCTGCCTCACATCCCCACTGTTTTACTGACGTTTGGCTCCTGAGTGGATAAAGAAAGTGTTTCAGATTGAACTGACACAATCTCATCCTTAGAAAAACTAACTCACCACATGGGGAAAGTTGAAGGCCTCGCTTTTAGTGCTTCAAGTGTCTACTCCTCTTTCTTCCAACTGGTTTCTCTTCCATGGGATGTTGTAAAAAACGTATGTGCCGTTTCATGTGTAGAGTCCCACATCTTTTACCCAGTATGTCATCCTCGTTTTAAAAAATATATATGTAATCTCTGTGCTAGAGCATACCTATCATTATAACCCCTGGTTCCACACATAGGAACCTTGATTTTCATCTATCTCAGACAAAGTCTGGCAACGCACCACCACACGCATAGTATATCTGGGTATGTAGGTGTGGGACCTCTATTCTGTAATGGCAGCCTTCACAGACAATGTTTACCATTTGATGGTGGTTGATGTGTTATTGGTCAATGATGTGTAGCTATTTTCTATCAACTATATGTTCAACATTCCATGTCTCTCTCTTCGAACTATTGCTTTGCTTTTGGACCAAAGCCCCTTTGGCCAAAATAAATAAAAAATAAAATATAGGGAATGAGATGCTGTTGTCTTCCAAGAAGATTGGGAAAAAGGGTCAAATAAGTATTATGGTTCAAATAAAAAGGAATTATGGCTAATAGGTCTATTTGTGTTTTAAAATGTGAACCAAGGACTCAGTTGTCACTTCAAAAAAACTAGTTGATTCATTTGGTCTTGAGTGTGTTATGAACATATTCTTCATTGTACAATAACTAGTATTACAAATACGATTGCAAAGCTGTCAAAACAGAGAGAAGGAAAAACATATTGTAAAAAGGACACAGTACATATAATATACATACCGTATATTCATCAGATACTATATTGATTCAGTGGTATTTATCTTACGGCTCTCTGATATCTTGATTACGGCAGCCTTTCCATTTGCGGTTCACTTCATCTCATTGAGGAATGTTACAGGGCCCTGTGCCCCTTCAAATTACACCTCTTCAAATTAGTGGATTCGGCTATTTCAGCCACACCCGTTGCTGACAGGTGTATAAAATCGAGCACACAGCCATGCAATCTCCACAGACAAACATTGGCAGTAGAATGTCCTTACTGAATAGCTCAGTGACTTTCAACGTGGAACCTTCATAGTATGCAACCTTTCTAACAAGTCAGTTAATTTAATTTCTGCCCTGCTAGAGCTGCCCCAGTCAACTGTAAATGCTGTGATTGTGAAGTGGACACATCTATCAGCTCAGCACTGTCCACTACTGAGTTCCAAACTGCCCCAGGAAGCAACATCAGCACAATAACTGTTTGTCAAGAGCTTAATGAAATGGGTTTCCATGGCCGAGCAGCAGCACACAAGCCTAAGATCACCATGCGCAATGCCAAGCGTCGGCTGGAGTGGTGTAAAGCTCGTCGCCTTTGGAAACGCGTTCTTTGGAAGGAGGAATCACGTTTCACCATCTGCCAGCCCAACGAACAAATCTGGGTTTGGCAGATGCCCGAGTACACTAATTTCCCCAATGCATAGTGCTAACTGTAAAGTTTGGTGGAGGAGGAATATTGGTCTGGGGCTGTTTTTCATGGTTCGGGCTAGGCCCCTTAGTTCTAGTGAAGGGAAATGTTAATGCTACAACATACAATGACATTCTAGACTCTTCTGTGCTTCCAACTTAGTGGCGACAGTTTGGGGAAAGCCCTTCCTTGTTTCAGCATGACAATGCCCTTGTGCACAAAGTGAGGTCCATACAGAAATGTTTTGTTGAGATCGGTGTGGAAGAACTTGACTGGCCTGCACAGCGCCTGACCTCAACCCCTTCGAACACCTTCGGGGTGAAATGGAACGCCGACTGCGAGCCAGGCCTAATCGCCCGACATCAGTGCCCGACCTCACAAATCCCAGCAGTAATGTCTAGTGGAAAGCCTTCCCAGAAGAGTGGAGGCTGTTATAGCAGCAACGGGAGGACCAACTCCATATTAATGTCCATGATTTTGGAATGAGATGTTTGATGAGCAGGTGTCCACTGAATTTGCTCACACGATCAAAGTTGTTTTCTCACGTGTTGTGATCACGGGTCTGACATGAGAATACAAGCTGTAAGAACATCATGATACTGCTGGCTGCTTGTAATCCTTCAGTGTACAGGTCCTGACATTGACACATGGTCGGGCACAGGAAGTTAAAACGCCCACTCAGCGTTTCCTGTTCAAGTTGTCCTCTATGTTGATGGGAACTGAGCCGTGACTGTGTATACAGCATGGCTCTGGATGGGAACCGGCTGTAAAACCTTATCTGATGCTGCACGAATATCCATCCATCTGGTGGTGAAATAGAAACAGTAATAAGATCAAAGATTAACCATGTTTGTGAAAGTGTTCATTTATTTACTATTTATGTATTTGTCATGTTGGTAGATCAAATAAGATGTACAGTGCCTTGCGAAAGTATTCGGCCCCCTTGAACTTTGCAACCTTTTGCCACATTTCAGGCTTCAAACATAAAGATATAAAACTGTATTTTTTTGTGAAGAATCAACAACAAGTGGGACACAATCATGAAGTGGAACGACATTTATTGGATATTTCAAACTTTTTTAACAAATCAAAAACTGAAAAATTTGCGTGCAAAATTATTCAGCCCCTTTACTTTCAGTGCAGCAAACTCTCTCCAGAAGTTCAGTGAGGATCTCTGAATGATCCAATGTTGACCTAAATGACTAATGATGATAAATACAATCCACCTGTGTGTAATCAAGTCTCCGTATAAATGCACCTGCACTGTGATAGTCTCAGAGGTCTGTTAAAAGCGCAGAGAGCATCATGAAGAACAAGGAACACACCAGGCAGGTCCGAGATACTGTTGTGAAGAAGTTCAAAGCCGGATTTGGATACAAAAAGATTTCCCAAGCTTTAAACATCCCAAGGAGCACTGTGCAAGCGATAATATTGAAATGGAAGGAGTATCAGACCACTGCAAATCTACCAAGACCTGGCCGTCCCTCTAAACTTTCAGCTCATACAAGGAGAAGACTGATCAGAGATGCAGCCAGGAGGCCCATGATCACTCTGGATGAACTGCAGAGATCTACAGCTGAGGTGGGAGACTCTGTCCATAGGATAACAATCAGTCGTATATTGCACAAATCTGGCCTTTATGGAAGAGTGGCAAGAAGAAAGCCATTTCTTAAAGATATCCATAAAAAGTGTAGTTTAAAGTTTGCCACAAGCCACCTGGGAGACACACCAAACATGTGGAAGAAGGTGCTCTGGTCAGATGAAACCAAAATTGAACTTTTTGGCAACAATGCAAAACGTTATGTTTGGCGTAAAAGCAACACAACTGAACACACCATCCCCACTGTCAAACATGGTGGTGGCAGCATCATGGTTTGGGCCTGCTTTTCTTCAGCAGGGACAGGGAAGATGGTTAAAATTGATGGGAAGATGGATGGAGCCAAATACAGGACCATTCTGGAAGAAAACCTGATGGAGTCTGCAAAAGACCTGAGACTGGGATGGAGATTTGTCTTCCAACAAGACAATGATCCAAAACATAAAGCAAAATCTACAATGGAATGGTTCAAAAATAAACATATCCAGGTGTTAGAATGGCCAACTCAAAGTCCAGACCTGAATCCAATTGAGAATCTGTGGAAAGAACTGAAAACTGCTGTTCACAAATGCTCTCCATCCAACCTCACTGAGCTCGAGCTGTTTTGCAAGGAGGAATTGGAAAAAATGTCAGTCTCTCGATGTGCAAAACTGATAGAGACATACCCCAAGCGACTTACAGCTGTAATCGCAGCAAAAGGTGGAGCTACAAAGTATTAATTTAAGGGGGCTGAATAATTTTGCACGCCCAATTTTTCAGTTTTTGATTTGTTAAAAAAGTTTGAAATATCCAATAAATGTCGTTCCACTTCATGATTGTGTCCCGCTTGTTGTTGATTCTTCACAAAAAATTACAGTTTTATATCTTTATGTTTGAAACCTGAAATGTGGCAAAAGGTCGCAAAGTTCAAGGGGGCCGAATACTTTCGCAAGGCACTGTATCAGCTGATGTAAGAAGGGCTATATAAATACATTTGATTTGATATGATTTAGAGCCTTGACAACAGCCAAAAGCTCCCGATCACCCACATCATAGTTTCGCTCTGCCGGGCTGAGCTTCTTCGAAAAAAAAGCACAGGGGCGGAGCTTTGGTGGCGTACCCGAGCGCTGAGACAGCACAGCTCCTATCCCAGCCTCGGACATGTCCACCTCTACTATAAATGCCAAAGAGGGATCAGGATGAGCCAGCACCGGAGCCGAGGTAAACAGAGCCCTCAGCTGACCAAAAGCCCTGTCCGCCTCAGCTGACCACTGCAGTCGCACCGGTGCCCCCTTTAGCAAAGAGGTAGGGAGCCGCTACCTGACCAAAGCCCTGGATACACCTCAGGCAAACCCCAAAAACCGCTGCACCCCCTTTACCGTGGTTGGAGTCGGCCAATTACGCACGGCTGAAATGCGGTCACTCTCCATCTCAACCCCCGAGGTGGAAATGCAATACCCTAGGAAGGAGACGGACTGTTGGAAGAACAGACATTTCTCAGCCTTGACATACAGGTCATGCTCCAACAGTCGACCAAGCACCTTGCGCACCAGGGACACATGCTCCGCGCGTGTAGCGGAGTATATTAGAATGTAATCTATATACACCACTACTCCCTGCCCGTGCAGGTCCCTGAAAATCTCGTCTACAAAGGATTGAAAGACTGATGGAGCATTCATCAACCCGTACGGTATGACAAGGTACTTATAATGCCCAGAGGTGGTACTAAATGCCGTCTTCCATTCATCCCCCTCCCGGATACGCACCAGGTTGTAAGCGCTCCTGAGATCTAATTTTGTGAAGAAGCGTGTCCCTTGCAATGACTCTGTCACACTGGCTATGAGAAGCAGCAGTACTTCACTGTGATCTGATTTAAACCTCGATAGTCAATACACGGGCGTAAACCTCCATCCTTCTTCTTCACAAAAAAGAAACTCGAGGAGGCAGGTGAAGTGGAAGGCCGAATGTATCCCTGTCCCAGAGATTCGGAGACATATGTTTCCATAGCCGCTGTCTCCTCTTGTGACAAAGGACACACGTGACTCCTGGGAAGTGCTGCGTCTACCAGGAGATTTATCGCACAATCCACTCGTCGATGGGGTGGCAATTGAGTTGCCTTCTTTTTACAGAAGGCGAGAGCCATATCGGCATATTCAGGGGGGATGTGCATGGTGGAGACCTGGTTTGGACTCTCCACTGTAGTTACACCAATGGAAACACCTACACACCTCCCTGAGCACTGACGTGACCAACCCTTGAGAGCCCCCTGTTTCCACGAAATAGTGGGGTCATGATCGGCCAACCAGGGACGCCCCAACACCACAGGAAACGCAGGTGAATCGATCAGAAAAAGACTAATTCTCTCCTTATGATCCCCCTGCGTTATCACACATAGTGGAGCTGTGACCTCCCTGATCAGTCCCGACCCTAAAGGACGACTATCTAAGGCATGTACAGGGAAGGTCACATCAACAGGAACAATAGGGATCCCTCATCTAATTGCAAATTAACTATCAATAAAGTTCCCAGCTGAACCGGAATCTACTAGCACCTTATGCTGGGAATGCGGGAAAAACTCAGGAAATTCAAAATATACACACGTGCGAAACAGGAAGCTCTGGGTGAGTCAGGTGACTACTCACCTGGGATGATCCACCAGTGCCCTGCCTGCTGCCTCGACTCCCTGGAGAACCCCCCCAGCACCGACCAGCAGTGTGCCCTCTGCGGCCACAGGTCCCCCTCATAGCAGCACCTCCTAGCTCCATCGGCATCGGATCTGAGGTGCTGGGGGATGGAACTGACGGACCTCGATCCGGATGTCCGCAGGAGGCCAACAGGTTATCCAGCCTGATGGATAGGTCCACCAGCTGGTCAAAGTTAAGGGTGGTGCCCCTGCAGGCTAGCTCCCTACGAACGTCCTCATGTAGACCACACCTGTAGTGGTAGATCAGGGCCCGCTCATTCCATCCTGGAGGCCAGAGTTCGAAAGTCCAGAGCGAAGTCTTGTGCCCTCTTCCTCCCCTGTCTGAGATGATACAAGCGTTCCCATCCAAACACAGAAAATTAGCTTTATAACATACTTATTAAACTTTTTGGGAAGGAAAACTATTCCCCTACATGTTAATTAACTACAGGTCATATTTAATTGAAATCCAGAAACACTGGACAGTTAATTTGACTTTAATAGTAAACAAACATTTCAGCTGTTAACCTTCATCTGGGTTTTATACAACGAAGAATACTTAAAGATTTACTTGAAAATAGTCGTGTATGGGTTCAGAGACCAATCACAATGGTAATCCAACATAAAACGTGATGTGATTGGTAAATAAGTTGCGAAAATCGGACCAATAGGAGGCGGGTTTGGACATATATAGAACGCTCATTAGACAATCTGTAAAATAGCAACGAAATCTAACGGCAGAAGCTAATTGGTTTTACGGTTAACATAAAATAAGCACTTGTATAATTGTATTGTGCTCCATGAGTTACTGAATTTCATTTTCATGGGTGAGAAGATACAATGTATACGAAACATACATTAAGCAACTTTGCAAAGATATTTTTGTCATTCAATGTAATATACCCGGGTGAATGCTTTTCTATTGGCAATGGTGCTAGCAAATCAAAATTCCAGTTTGCACAGCAAAATATTTAGGAGCATGGGAGCCCACAGTACCAGTAGTGGACATAGGAGGGCAGTGATGCACTAAATTCATATTTTGCCATAGTAGCTGAAAGAGAATAAGGAAAACGGTCTGGTGGGGAAAAGATGAGGAAGATTGCAGTGGGCCTCAAAAGATTCCGGACAATAAACGTTTTGTGTTTTGAATATCAGAGTAGAGCATCCGTCAAAGGACTCATCTCGGGGGTGACGACGGATGTTCAGGTTGAATACCTGAAGAGAAATCCTGGTGTGGTTGGTGGGCCTTGCAATTCACCCAGCGTCTGACCCGCTGGGTGAATGGAGAAAAAGAAGATGTTATTTTTGATAAAGAGAAAATGCCTATGCATTTGAAGCTTGGTGCTGTAAGAGCTTTCGTCCCCAAACTACTGCAGTGTAAGAATTGTAAAGGATTTGGCCATGTTTCAAATGTGTGCAGATGGACAGAGTATACTGAAAAACTGTGTATAGAAGGACGACGGTGTTGCAATTGTGGTGGGGATCATGATCCTCAGTTCTTAGAGTGGGTGAAGGAGATCGAGGTGGCAAAAGTTAGAGCGGCCAATTTAATCTCCTATGCGGTGGCGATTTAAAGGAATTGAGAAAACAAGTGATGCTAGTGAAGACATGGTAGTGGATGAACCACAGTCTGTAGTAAATGTTTTCTACCAGTCAAAATATACCCTGTGTGTTGAAAAGGTGGATTTTGTGGCGTTCATTGCCACAGTTATAAATTGTACAGCACAAGTCTCAAAGTCTAAGAAATGTGACATTATTGTGGCTGTGGAAGAAAAGTTTGTGAAGACTTGCAAGTGGTACTGGCTCCGGAAGACCCACCTTCCCAGGTTCCCCTTGAGCCTGTGTAGGGATCAGATCTGTTTTTATTTTTTAACAGAAACGTTGTTAGATTTAGTTTATTATTATTTGTTGGTTTTGTAGTATTTTGGTAGTTTGTTCAGTTTTTGGGGAATCCTGTTTCTATCCCGGACAGTAGGTGGCAGGATGCACATTAAATTGTGCGATCGCCAATATACCATATAAGAAGAAGCTAGAGAAGAAGAGTTCATTCAGGAAGCTCTGTTAAAAAAATTATAGTTCAATATATATCAAGGTAACATCAATGAAACGCATACATTGTGAATTCTTGGCATGTTTTGGTAAAGAATTATGCTGTTTGTGGCTGAAGAGTCAGCTAGCTTAGCAACCAGGCGTCATACAAATGTTTGCTTGCTTTCTGGAGACTGTCAGTGTTGCTAGCAAGCTAACTAACTTGGTAAGGCAGCCATTCTGTAAACATTGATGGCTGAAATAATTCCATTTCTGAATATATTTGAAATTGAATGTATTTGACTGTAACAAAGGTATATTAGCCATGATGATAGCTACAGTAGCTAGGTTGGTTATAGCTGATAGCACAGTGTTCTGTCTTTGTTGCTAGCTAGGTAGATCCTTTATACTCCAGACTGACACTCGCGCATGGTGGGTGGTGTTGTTGTGAATGGGCAACACGTCACGCTCGCGATGTATGTAGTTTGCAATTCATTCCAACGGCTGTCTTGTCAATACTTGTAAATAATACCTAAAATAACTCACACGATGACATGTTTGGTCACCATACTGAGAGTTGAGAAATTGTGTGGGTTTTGCTTGCTTTTGCTCCAACCAAGCAGTAACACACCTGATTATTGTCAGAATGCTTTAGAATCAACTGGCAGGGATTTCAAACCTTGGCTGTGGAATGTGTGAATGAAATGTCGTTAGATGTTGAGGCATTAATAAAATCATATTGTAGCCCGACCGGGACTTGAACCCCGGTCCAGTGACTGTCAGGCCAACAGCGTAAACCCCAACGCCAAGAGGTCCGAACCACTTGATGAGGTCGCTAGGTGTTGGGTTAAGGTCTCTAAATTACCCCCTTCCTTTGGTTCTCTCCCTCTTCCTTTCCCCCTGCTCCTCATAGCCCATGAGAAGGAGATGAGTATCCCAGATTACATGCAGTGTGCTGAGGACCATCAGACGGTCTTGGTGGTGGTCCAACCAGTGGGCATCGTCCCTGAGGACGAGTTCTTCAGGATCTACAAACGCATTACCTCTGTGGCCCAGGTAAGCATTCACTATGTGTGCTAGCTATGGGGGCGTCCCAAATGGCACCCTATTGCAGGGGCCACACTGGTCAAAAGTAGTGCACTAAGTGCTTCTACATGCTGCTTCTACATCACTTGGGGGTTTGGTTTGGGGTTTTAGGCTGGCTTTCTGTATAAGCACTTAGTGACATCTGCTGATGTAAAAAGGGCTTTATGAATACATTTGATTGATATAGGGAATAGGGTGGCATTTGTGACACAGTCTCGGCCTATGTCTTATTATTTATTGAAATATGTAACCCCTGTCCACTTTAGTTATTTGTTTTTTAATGTCATTTTTTTTACCATTGGATCCTGATTGTCAAATGATCCCTATTTTGTTCTGTTTTGCCTTTTCATGGTGTTGGGGAAAAAAAGGTGTCCATCCGGGACTCCCAGAGGAACCTCTATATCCGTTACCGTCACCACTACCTCCCTGAGAACAACGAGTGGGGAGACTTCCAGACACACCGCAAGGTTTGTTGCTTTGTGGGTATTATTCTTCCTGTTTGTTGCTTTTCGTAATGTTTATTTGGGTTTCAGAAATGCACTTTGTTTTTTTGTGTCGTTTACAGCAGCCTTTCGCAAACCTCTCCTTGGGCCCACAGCCGTTTCATCTATTTGAAGTATTCCAGAGTTAGCATACCTGATTCAACTTGTCTATTAATCGTCAAGCCCTTGACTACTTGAATTAGGTGTGCTAGTTTAGGGCTACAACAAAACTGTGAAACGTCTGGGAGTTCCCAAGGAGAGGTTAGAGAAGCACTGCTGTGCGGTATGTGTCTTTTTTTTGTCCTGTGCATGACATTTCCCCTCAAGAATAATAGTATTATCTGTCTATCTATCTATCTCTATTCATCTCTATCTATCTAGGTGGTGGGCCTCATCTCCGTGACGACCTGTGGTTCGGCTAAAGAGTGGCCCCAAACGTCGGACCGTTTCCATTGCCAGAAGGATGTGTTCGGAGCCACGCTGTACGACTCACGGCTCCTGGTGTTCGGGCTGCAGGGGGAGATTGCAGAGCAGCAGAGGACGGATGTGGCTTTCTACCCTAGCTATGATGACTGTCCCGATGTGGAGAAGAGGGTGGAGGACTTTGTGGAGTCCATCTTCATTGTGCTGGAGTCCAAGAGGCTGGATAGAGCCACAGACAAGTCTGGGGATAAGATACCACTGCTTTGTGTTCCCTTTGAGAAGAAAGACTTTGTGGGGCTGGACACTGATAGCAGGTGAGTTGTCTTTTCTTCTGCACTCTATTTGGGTTTTATAGCTCTGGTATCATCCACATGTTTTGCTGCCTATATAGTTTTTCAGCTGGTCAATGAATTTGGAATTAACAAAGTTGTGAAAATGATGTAAGAAGTAAACCCTACTTGGATACTTGTTTGCTGTAATGTGTACAAAGTTGTATTGTAAATGGATACCTCTACGACATCTGACTGATGTTTCTTTCCCTCCTCCTCCTTAGGCACTATAAGAAGTGTTGCCAGGGCCGTATGAGGAAGCACGTTGGGGACCTGTGTTTGCAGGCAGGCATGTTGCAGGATGCCCTGGTTCACTATCACATGGCAGTGGAGCTGCTCCGCTCCGTCAATGACTTCCTGTGGCTCGGGGGTAAGACTGGGGAGGAAGACATGGCTCCTGCTCTACTCTCAAATCCAATAAAGCAGGGATGGATACCCTGCAGGTTTTTGCGCCGACCCTACTATAACACACCTGATTCTACTAATCAGCGGCTCACCACGACCTTGAAGGCAATCAGGGGTGCTACAACAGGGTAGTAGCAAAATCCTGCCAAGCCCAGTAGCTCTGCAGGAGGATGGATCATCACCCTTGCCATACTGTACATACAGAATGCCCTTTAGTCAACTTCTAATGGAGGGTATTCTGTTTTATTGACACATCTCCCTTTTGTCTTGGTTCTCCAGCTGCGTTAGAGGGCTTGTGTTCAGCCTCTGTTATCTTCCACTACCCTGGAGGAACAGCAGGGAAGGCTTCTGGACGTGAACCCAGCCTGGCACGTGGCCAGGGCCAAGCAGCCGACACAGGGAAGAGACACCGGCCAGGTAAATAGCACTCCTCTCTCTCGCTTGCTCTCCCTGTGTGTGAGGTTGGGGGTGGTCTTCTCGGTAGGGATATGTGTGATGGGCTCGAGGTATTCAAGCAGTGAAAGGGAAAAATGTTTTTTTTTTTTCACTTCTTGTTTGGCCAAGCCAAGTTGGCCATATGGGTAAGAAGGGGACAGACCCGGTGTTATTATTGAAAGGGAGGGTCTCTGCGCGTCTCAGGGTTGAATTTGATCAAATTAACAGTGTGGTGGTATGGGGCCCCCAGGGGAGCTGTCTGGAGAGGAGGGGTTGGAGGTACGGTTGTAATGTGGATTGTATTTTACTATGTGGAGGTTGTGGTGTTTATGGGGAGGGAGGTGTTTTTAGTGTAATATCTCATTAAAGAAAACTTGTGTTGTGGGACAGTGGAAGATGTCCGGAAGTTTCTGAATGAGCTGTGATTATAGGATGGTTGGAAGGAAGCGATCTCCCTGGCTGTCTGACGTGTGGCCCATGCAATTGCAGCTAGTATGGCTAGTACTATGACAACACAAGCTTTGCTATGCTTTTCTCAGCCCAGCTGCTTCTGTTGTTCTGTGCCCTGGACAACATTACCTGAGATATCCGGTGGCCCCCACAACCTAACCCATTTGTTCTGAACAGTATTTCATATCATATTTCCATTCACCCATGTCTTTACTTCATATTATTAACAAGTCAATTACTTTAACCCCTAAATAACCACACATATTTTGCTTTAGTTTATTACTGAAGTAATTAGAAATAGAACACTATACGGCGGGGACCGATGGGGAAAGTCACAAGGAACCGTCTAAGAAGCGTCACGTTTGGGGACTAACTTTGCTTTCAGTAACTTACTGCACTGTGTGAACCTGCGTTCTCTCTCCGTGTGTCTGTCTCTGTGTGTTACCGTAGGGGCGCAGGAGGTACTCATAGACCCAGGTATGGTATGACACTAACAGGGCCGCCCTGCATAGCGTACTCCTAGCTAGACATCTCACCTACCTGTGTTTGCCTGCTGTGGCTCTTTTCCCTCTTACTTGTTAGTTTTATGCTTTTTGTGACCATAACCTTGGTCCCGGATCTGTTTGTGCTGTCTTACCAACTAAGGCCAAACAACATAAACAGTTCTGGGACCAGGCTATCAACCCATTGCACTACATTTGATTCCAACGTTTTATTGTTTCCATCACTGGTAAATCAAAACTGATATCCCCCCCCCCCCCCCCCCCCCCCCCCCCCCTCTTAAGGCAGGAGTTGTATTCCTGTTGTTCTTGTCAGTGTTAATGTTGTTGGGTGTTTGTGCTTCATTGACCTCTTCTAATCAATGAAGAGTAACCATTTAAAATCATAATCAACAACGTTATATTCAGCACTATAACCTCCGATTTAGATTTTAAAGTAATTCAGACATCCACCAGAGGGTGGCGATGTTGGTATTGTAGTACTGCTGATTGGGGCGTCCAAGCTATTTGTCTGTTCTTCCTGTAGCCTCAAGTTACAATGTAGAACTGTTCAGTGTGAGGCATTTTGGCCAACCTATCAGTAGGATATGCTGCAGAAATGTAGCTCTTATATCTTACCTTTTTAGAGACTGGGGTTGGTTTTACTAAACCATTCAATCCAAGGGGTCTGTATAAAGTGTGTAGTTCTGGGTCTAGATGTAACATGTTGCACATTTTTCAAACACCTTAAAAAAATAAAAAAAGCGAATATATTCCATTTAGCAGATACTTTTATCCAATGCGACTAACAGTGTGTGCCCAAATTGTTTACGTATGGGTGGTCCCGGGAATCGAACCCATTATCCTGGCGCTATAAGCACCATGCTTTACTAACTGAGCTAAAGAGGACCACCTAGCAATGTTTTTATTCAAACCAACTTACTGTACGGTGAGTGTATACATTTCTAGTATGTGTGTGTGTGATCTCAGAGTAGTCTTATGATCCACATATAACGCTGTGTCATAGTGACATCGCCGCGACACCGTTGCTATGGACCCAGCTAGCGCCGTTTCTAGGCAAAGTTTTCTCAATACAAAATTTGTATTCAAATCACATAGGTGTATGAGAGCTACTACTCCTATTTCAATTGAAACGCTACAAACTACTGAGCACATGATGACACGTTGATCACGTAACAGTGCGCAGTGACCCGCGAAGGCCTTTTATTTATAGATAGATTGTTTTGTATTTCCATATAAAAGTGAATGCCGTGCATGGCAGTTATTGAGCGCTGTCTTGATATCTCGGTGTTTGAAACGCCTGTCGACGCTGCGTTAAATGTGTGTGCTCAGGTAAGCTGTACTCAGTTTCTGAGTATGTCATTGTTGATTGTTGTGACTTTGGCCATATTGCATGGATGTGAAGAGCCAAGTGGTGGATGGGTCTGATAACATTGACAATATTCCCAGTCATTAATGTCATTTTTCCCTTCTCCTCTCTCTCTCTCTCCTCCCTCAGGTGCACTCACAGCCAATGGGATCAGTGCAGACACCAGCAGTGAAATCGGTCGGGCCAAGAACTGCCTGGGTCCTGAAGACATCATAGAGAAATACAAGGAGTCCATCTCCTACTATGGAAAGGTATTGGAAAAGATAAGAAATAGTTTTTCCCACACACACTGATGAATGCTCCTATCTACTTTGTTCCATCTCCTGCTATGGCAAGGCAATGGACAAGAAGATTTCAAAAGCACTGTACTTACATCTAGCTATTTTTCATCTGCAGGGTACAAAGAAGATCAATCCTAGGAAATAAACAGACACACACACTGATGAATGCTCCTGCAGACTTCATTACATGCATTATGTTTCAACAAGAAGGTTCAGTGTTTGCGCCTTGCAGACCGATGCTGTTTGCAGACAGTATTTCATTATCCACTATCCAGTTTGCAGTTCTCAACATATCCATCAGGGGGCAGTAGCTCACTAAGTATCAGTGATGGTTGGGCAGTCTGCTGCAGCAGAGGGTGGCTGTGTGCACACTGTAAACAAACTACTACATGCTGACGACAGGAGAATATGTCTGAGTGCACTGAAGTCAACATTAGAAAGCTTAGCTAGCATGATGTCACTGTCTGTTACAATTAGCCAAATGGAAGTGTGGGGCCATCTCAAATGCCATATTACCTCAACAATTGAAATCCCCCCCCCCAAAAAATGTAGAGCATCATTGCCATCAAGACTAGACATTAGTTAATTGCATTGTTAGTCTATTAGTAACTATACTTACTGTTATAACACATGCATGAACAAAAACTAACAAACAAACCTAAAAGATTGGGATAAAACACTGATGCGTAACATCCATAACATCCCAGTAGACCTTCTGAAACTCTGCAGTGTGTTATTGCCACTATTATAATTGGATTTTTGCTCTGACCTCGCTTGGCCCTTTTACCTGTAACTAGTTCACTCCAAATGAAATTACGTTATATCTCGACACGACGGGACCATTCAGATATTAATTGAATTTTAATAAGGAGACAATGGGGATAGGGGTGGCTGGCTGGTTGTGTGAGAGAGTAGTGTATGGAGTCTAAGCAGCACTATTGTACATCGAGTCCAGTTTCTACTTCAATATAACTACTAGGTGGGAACCCGGAACTCCCCTGGAAGAGTCATGTGGCGTAAAGTAACAATGAACGACAGAGGTTCCGTATCACCCCATGGACTGTGATCCGTAATCTCACGCCTCTGTTACAGATGTCTGTAGTTGAAAGAGACCGATGACGCAATACATCTGTTCAGAATATTACGCAGGGTGGGAGAAATCAGAAAAGTACTCATTGATTAGTTAGGTTTTCCTTATGCTGATCCTGGGCTGTGTCTGTTCTTAACATCTCCCTCCCCCTCTTCCTCTCCTTCATCCCTCCCCCAGTATAAGAATGCAGGTGTGATAGAGCTGGAGGCGTGTGTGAAGGCAGTCAGGGTGCTAGCCATTCAGAAGAGGGTCATGGAGGCCTCAGAGTTCCTCCAGAATGCTGTCTACATCAACCTGGGACAGGTAAGACCTCACCTGACATGTAAATGTACCTCTCTGGGGGGGAGAACCATCATACTGGTCGCAAACACACTGTAAGGGACCAGAGTTTTACCTATTCAAGTCCCATGTTTACATCTCATATTCAGGAATAACTCTGGGCCCCAGTTGTCGTCTAACCAGGGTCCAGAGTTTTACCTAGATCATATAGTCAGGAAAAACTCCTTGCCCTATGGGAAACCAAAGGGACTGCCTGCCAACACCCAGGTCCCATAGAGGCTGTTAACCCCCAGGTCCCATAGAGGCTGTTAACCCCCAGGTCCCATAGAGGCTGTTAACCCCCAGGTCCCATAGAGGCTGTTAACCCCCAGGTCCCATAGAGGCTGTTAACCCCCAGGTCCCATAGAGGCTGTCAACCCCCAGGTCCCATAGAGGCTGTCAACCCCCAGGTTCTGTACTCAGGCACCTGTCACTGCTGCTTGCCTGGGTGAGGATCACCTGCCAACACACAGTCCCATAACTTGACACAAAGGAAAGCTCCTCTGACAGGTGCCTAAGGCCATCCTGCGAGGGACTCTATTCAGGCAGTCACACAGTGTGCTCTGCTCTGTAGGCCTGTCTCTCTTGGAGGGAAATCTTAGTTGTGTTTTGGACGATTCTGCCAGTGTGCCACCACCTCCTTTTCATTGTGCAGTGACTGATCATTCTCATAACCTTTCCACAGATTTGATTTATAAATCAAATTGAACTTTTCCAGAGATTTGTTTGGAAATAAGTTGTATAACTTTGTGTTATCGTCAAGGATTTATAATAATATATGAGATTTATTAGCAGATGCTTCTGCTTGGGCCTCCTGAGTGGCACAGCGGTCTAAGGCACTGCATCGCAGTGCTAGAGGCGTCACAACAGACCTGGGTTCAATCCCAGGCTGTATCACCATCCAATTGCCCCAGGATCGTCCCGGTTAGGGGAGGGTTTGGCCGGGGGGGGGAGGCTTGACTTGGCTCATTGTGCTCTAGCGACTCCTTGTGGCAGGCCAGGCGCCTGCAGGCTGTTGTCAGTTAAACTGTGTTTACTCTGACACACTGGATTTCATTAAGAAGCGCAGTTTGGTGGGTCATGTTTTGTGGGACGCATCACCCGACCTTCGCCTCTGAGCCCGTTGGGGAGTTGCAGCGATGAGACAAGATTGAAATTGGGCAGAAAAAAGGGGTAAAAAAATAACTGCTAAATGTAATAAAATATTATTATTATTATAAATCCTTGACAGTAAAACAAGTGATGCAGCTTATTTCCAAATGAATCTCTGTAAAAGTTCAATTTGACTCATAAAACAAATCTGGGACAACCTGTACATAATCTGGGACAACCTGTCTGACATTTTAGGTACGGGTGGTCTCGATTTAAATGCAGTGTTTCCATGTGTGTGGTTTAAAAGTTTTTCAATGTAATAAAATCAGTCCATCACCAACCAATTAACCAACCATCCAATTAACCAACCAACCAATCAACCATCCAATTAACCAAAAACCAACCCATTAACCAACCAATCAATCAACCAACCAATTAACCAACCAACCAACCAATTAACCAATCAATTAATCAACCAACCAATCAATCAACCAACCAATTAACCAACCAACCAACCAATTAACCAATCAATTAATCAACCAACCAACCAATTAACCAACCAATCAACCAACCAACCAATTAACCAATCATTCAACCATTAAGCAATTAACCAATCAATCAACCAACCAATTAACCAAACAACCAACCAATTAACCAAACAACCAACCAATTAATGAACCAACCAAACAAACAATTAACCAAACAACCAATCAATTAACCAAGCAATTAACCAAGCAATTAACTAATTAACAAACCAATTAACCAAGCAATCAACAAATTAACAAACCAATTAACCAACCAATTAACATCTTAACAAACCAATTAACCAACAACCAACCAACCAAATAATGATCTCTGTTTTCTCAGCTGTCTGAGGAAGAGAAGATCCAACGTTACAGCATTCTCTCTGAGCTCTACCACCTGATTGGTTTCCACCGTAAGTCAGCCTTCTTCAAGCGGGTAGCAGCCATGCAGTGTGTGGCCCCCACCATCCCAGAGCCTGGCTGGAGGGCCTGCTACAAGCTGCTGCTGGAGACCCTGCCTGGATACAGCCTCTGCCTCGACCCCAAAGACTTCAGCAAAGGTACCCAACTGGATATGCCTTAACTCTGTGTCAAAACTGTCCCATACACTGTTGAGTGATCCCTACAACTTTATATTATCAATAAAAACACACACACAAGCACAGATATCTGTTTCAGTAAGGTCAATACTTAGCAAGAGATTGAATAACATTGCCTTGCTCTGAGCATTATTTAAAGGATCTTCTCTTCAAGAGCTCTTCTCAGGGGTAATACGTATTCTGGGCACCACTTTGAGCAAAAAGACACACAATTGATTTGAGACCTGCGCTGACCCAGACCTCTGCTCCACACACACACACACACACACACACAAAACTTTCTCAGGGTCCTTAGGATAAGCTGCTGTGCACTGCAGGCTCTTGACCCTCACCTTGCTCAACCCACTCCACCACGAGGGACTGTAGCATAAAAGAAACACTGACAGAGAAAACATTCAGAGTCCTCTATCTCTACTGTGATCCTCTTTCAAGCACCCACTTGAGAAGAGTTTCTGTCAGGCAGAGAGAGACGTTGTTGTTGACCTCCACTTCACTGCTGTGGAAAACAATTGTGAGAGGTAGTCAAACAATTATGCTGTAGTGTAGTTGGGAGTGAAGTGTGTGTCTGTCTGACTATGGATATATTCCTCCCTAACTTTGTTTACAAGACAAAGCAGAAAAAGAAAGAAGTAAATGTTCCTCATAAGGCAGCAGGACTTCCTACTACGACCAGGCCTCTGAGCCTGAGGAGAGGTATCAGTGGGGAGTTTATTGAGCTGGGAGGAGAAGAGAGCTGGGAGCTGGCCAGGCCCTTGGTGCAGGAGGCTAATATCAGAGAGGAAATGGGGCTCAATAGTGTATTCCAACACGGCCTGGTACAGGGCTGGCCGGCAGAGAAATGAACAAGCAAATTGGTTTTTAATTGGCTAGGGAGCCCTCTCAGTACTCTCTTCTTTATCAGGTTGAGGAGACTTTCTCTTTTTCTCTCTCTCATTTTGTTTGGAGTTAACACTGTTTCAAAGACCACAGACTCACAAAAAGGCATTTAGCTGCCATGCTTTTAATCCCTGCTGCACTGTTCATGTTTAAATGACAGAAGTATCAGACATCACCTTACAGGGAACTGTTAATTCTCTTACCAGAATGTACAGTGCCTTTTGATGCAGGCAGTGTGTGACAGGGTGGTGCGTGTTTGTGTGACAGGGTGAGGATTGTGCGGCAGAGTGTCATTCTCATGGTGATGCTAATTGGATTCCATTGCCTTGCAAATACCACAGAAGAAGACATTTAGCTGTAGGAGAAGGAGGGAGGGGGAGAGAGAAAAGGAGGGAGAGAGAAAAGGAGGGAGGGGGAGAGAGAAAAGGAGGGAGGGAGGGGAGGGGAGGGGGAGAGAGGGAGATGGGGGAGAGGGAGGGGGAGGGGATGAGGGAGGGCAGGCGGGGGAGAGAAAGAGGGAGGGGGAGAGAGATGGAGAGAAAGAGAGGGAGGGGGAGCGAGAGGAGAAAGAGGGATGGAGGGAAGGGAGAAAGAGAGGGGGAGAAAGAGAGGGAGGGGGAAAGAGGGAGGGAGGGGGAGAGGCGAGGGAGGCAAGAGGGGGAGAGGAGGGGATGGGGGAGAGGGAGAGGGGATGGGGGACAGGGAGGGCGTGCGGGGGAGAGAAAGAGGGAGGGGAGAGAGATGGAAAGAAAGAGAGGGAGGGGGAGCGAGAGGAGAAAGAGGGATGGAGGGAAGGGAGAAAGAGAGGGGGAGGGAAGGGAGAAAGAGAGGGAGGGAGGGGAGAAAGAGAGGGAGGGAGGGGAGAAAGAGGGGGGGAGAGGCGAGGGAGGCAAGAGGAGGAGGGGATGGGGGAGAGGGAGGGCGGGCGGGGGAGAGAAAGAGAGAGGGAGGGGGAGAGAGATGGAGAGAAAGAGAGGGAGGGGGAGCGAGAGGAGAGAGCGGAGGAGGGGAGAAAGGGAGGGAGGGAGGGAGGGGAGAGGGAGGGAGGGGAGAAAGAGAGGGAGGGGGAGAGAGGGAGGGAGGGGAGAAAAGGGAGGCAAGAGAGGGAGGGAGGGATGGGAAGGAGAGGGAGGGAAGGAGGCAAGAGAGGGAGGGAGGGAGAAAGAGGGAGGGAGGGAGGGAGGGAGGGAGGGGAGAAAGAGAGGGAGGGGGAGAGAGGGAGGGAGGGGAGAAGAGGGAGGCAAGAGAGGGAGGGAGGGATGGGGAGGGAGGGAGAAAGAGAGAGAGGGAGGGAGGGATGGGAAGAAGGAGAGGGAGGAAAGGAGGCAAGAGAGGGAGGGAGGGAGGGATGGGAAGAAGGAGAGGGAGGGAAGTAGGCAAGAGAGGGAGGGAGGGAGAAAGAGAGAGAGAGAGGGAGGGAGAAAGAGAGGGAGGGGAGAAAGAGGGGGGGGGAGGATGGGAGGGAGGGCGGGCGGGGGGGAGAGAAAGAGAGAGAGGGAGGGGGAGAGAGATGGAGAGAAAGAGAGGGAGGGGGAGCGAGAGGAGAAAGAGGGATGGAGAAAGAGAGGGGGAAGGGAGAAAGAGCGGGGGAGGGGAGAAAGAGAGGGAGGGTGTGGAGAGGGAGGGAGGGGAGAAAGAGAGGGAGGGGGAGAGAGAGGGAGGGAGGGGAGGGAGGCAGGAGGGGAGAAAAGGGAGGCGAGGGAGGCAAGAGAGGGAGGGATGGGAAGAAGGAGAGGGAGGGAAGGAGGCAAGAGAGGGAGGGAGGGATGGTAAGAAGGAGAGGGAGGGAAGGAGGCAAGAGAGGGAGGGAGGGAGGGATGGGAAGAAGGAGAGGGAGGGAAGTAGGCAAGAGAGGGAGGGAGGGAGGGAGAAAGAGAGAGAGAGAGAGAGGGAGGGAGAAAGAGATGGAGGGGAGAAAGAGGGGGGGAGAGGCGAGGGAGGCAAGAGGGGGAGAGGAGGGGATGGGGGAGAGGGAGGGCGGGCGGGGGAGAGAAAGAGAGAGAGGGAGGGGGAGAGAGATGGAGAGAAAGAGAGGGAGGGGGAGCGAGAGGAGAAAGAGGGATGGAGAAAGAGAGGGGGAAGGGAGAAAGAGCGGGGGAGGGGAGAAAGAGAGGGAGGGAGGGGAGAGGGAGGGAGGGGAGAAAGAGAGGAGAGGGAGGGAGGGATGGGAAGAGGGAGGGAGGGATGGGAAGAAGGAGAGGGAGGGAAGTAGGCAAGAGAGGGAGGGAGGGAGAAAGAGAGAGAGAGAGGGAGAGGGAGGGAGAAAGAGAGGGAGGGAGTGATGGAGAGGGAGGGAGAAAGAGAGGGAGGGAGTGATGGAGAGCAAGAATAAGAGGTTTTGGCACACCTTTATTTAGCAATTAAGGAGTGAATACAAAGCTTCCAGCGTTCATGGTCTTTTGATACAGAAAGAGAGGGGTGTGAGAGTGACAGTGAACGAGAGGAAGAACGAGAGAGGGCCACTGTGTGTCCTATCCTCTCCTCTGTGTTGGTGCCCTTCAGATAAGCAGCGGTAGCTTCACATGATGTTACAGACAGGTTGATGCTGCTATATTTAGGCTGCTTAGTGGGCGCTGCAGCTTCACTGAGGAGGAGGAAATGGCTTAGAAAAGATTTGCATTAATATAATTTTTGCAGATGACAGAAGTCGGTAGCAATGAATAACATCTGGTTATTTATTTAATAATAATATAATCCCCCAGTACAGAGAACACTGATAACGGACACGCATCTTGGTCAAGATTTTATGACCTCCGCAGACTGTATAGCTCAGGGAACAATTGATTCTTATTAACCTCTGAGTAGGCTGGCCTTATTTCCCCTTCTCTCTCTCTCCTCCTCCTCTTGCTTTTTTTCCCCTTCTCTCCCTCCCCACTCCCCCAGTGCACCATCCCTGACAGCCTTGAGTATAGCCTGGGGAATGGGGGGGGGTTGTGGAGAATGTAATGTTACGTAACGCTGAGACCCATCCATGCTCCCCAGAACACCAGTGAAAAGCTAGCAGGTTATTAAGATGTCTGCTGATGTGTTTTCTGCTGCAGAACACTAATTACCTGAAGTCAACGCCACACTGCACTGCACAGCTCCCAATCTCACGCCGCTCTGGTGTGAGAATGTTTGGAGGATCCCACTCACTCTCAAATCCGAAATGCCGTTGTGCCCTCGAGCAAGGCATGTAATCCCTAAAACCAGCTGCAGAGGTCCGGTAGTGTGGCTGCCCTCTGATCCAGCCTCTGTTTGTGTCGCACAGAGGGGCCTGGGTGGTTAATGCAGAAGACACGTTTTAGTTGGAAATGAATTTACACGGGACAGTAAAATAATCTTCTCCTCTCCTCCAGGTTCCCACCGTGGCTGGGCGGCAGTACAGGTGCGTCTGCTCCATGAGCTGGTGTACGCATCACGTCGTATGGGAAACCCCGGCCTGTCTGTCCGCCACCTCTCCTTTCTGCTCCAGACCATGCTGGACTTGCTCTCAGACCAAGGTCAGCCTACACACACACACGCACGCACGCACGCACGCACACACACACACACACACACACACGGCTACCGAAACCCAGACGGTCACATTCTCCATTGTCTTTGAGTGTACTCTTTCATCAATGTCAACTCGCATCCCTTTAAGTGTCAACAGATGCATGGGAAAAAACTTCTACATGTACGGAATAAAAAGAGTTACTAGCCTGACGAGCTCTAGTTTAGGAATTAGTGTTGCACGGTATACCAGTACCACAGTCATATCACAGAACCAAAACGTCATGATACTTATGATACCAACATTTCAGAATACTGTAGTACCGTTTCATATGATACTACCAATATTTCAGAATACTGTAGTACTGTTTCATATGATACTACCAACATTTCAGAATACTGTAGTACCGTTTCATATGATACTACCAATAGTTCAGAATACTGTAGTACCGTTTCATATGATACTACCAATATTTCAGAATACTGTAGTACCGTTTCATATGATACTACCAATATTTCAGAATACTGTAGTACCGTTTCATATGATACTACCAATATTTCAGAATACTGTAGTACCGTTTCATATGATACTACCAATATTTCAGAATACTGTAGTACCGTTTCATATGATACTACCAACATTTCAGAATACTGTAGTACTGTTTCATATAATACTACCAACATGTCCGGCCCTAACGATCTAAAGAACCCGCGGGTACCTGTTATAAATGCTTATAAACTCAGTTATTTATAAGTTCAGTACATTTTTTTAAGCAACAGCAACTAGTCTCTTGTATGCACCAGTCCAATAATGTCCCTCCCAGCCCTCACCTGCTTCTCCACTACCAGCCCTGATCAGTCTTCTGTTACATTTGATATATTGGAGCAGAGCGAGCAAAGTTGATATGTTGTATATAATTTCATCCCTGGTATAACCAAGAGCACAGGCCAGTCTAAGTATAGGCTTTGCAGGTACGCTGTCATGCAGCAGTACCAGAGAGGGAAGAACAGCTTTGCGACAGGCATGCTTGTCTCGAGCTCAAATAGTACAAAAAAACAAGACTTCTATAACCTGAGTTAACTTCTTTCTTCCTGCGTGCTTTTCATATCATTTCACAAACCATGTCGCGGGCCGCTTTTAATCTCATCCCGGCCCGCTAATTATTGGTTTGATAACAAACAACGTTGTTCAGTCATGTTACCTAGCTAGCTAACAACCTGGTACCTTGACAGTAGGTCCAGGCCAATTTGATTAGCAAAGGAAGAAAGGTAAAGGGTCTGCTACTCATGAGGTGTGCTTCAAAGGTAGGCTTCATAAATATAGGCTTCATAAAGGTAGGCTTCATATAGATATGCTTCATAAAGGTAGGCTTCATATAGATATGCTTCATAAATATAGGCTTCATAAAGGTAGGCTTCATATAGATATGCTTCATAAAGGTAGGCTTCATATAGATATGCTTCATATAGATATGCTTCATATAGATATGCTTCATAAAGGTAGGCTTCATATAGATATGCTTCATAAAGGTAGGCTTCATATAGATATGCTTCATATAGATATGCTTCATAAAGGTAGGCTTCATATAGATATGCTTCATATAGATATGCTTCATAAAGGTAGGCTTCATATAGATATGCTTCATATAGATATGCTTCATAAAGGTATGCTTCATATAGATATGCTTCATAAAGGTAGGCTTCATATAGATATGCTTCATAAAGGTAGACTTCATAAAGGTAGGCTTCATAAATATAGGCTTCATAAAGGTAGGCTTCATATAGGTAGACTTCATAAATATAGGCTTCATAAATATAGGCTTCATAAAGGTAGGCTTCATATAGGTAGACTTCATAAAGGTAGGCTTCATAAAGGTAGACTTCATATAGGTAGACTTCATATAGGTAGACTTCATAAATATAGGCTTCATAAAGGTAGACTTCATAAAGGTAGACTTCATAAATATAGGCTTCATAAAGGTAGGCTTCATATAGGTAGACTTCATAAATATAGGCTTCATAAATATAGGCTTCATAAAGGTAGGCTTCATAAAGGTAGACTTCATATAGGTAGACTTCATATAGGTAGGCTTCATAAAGGTAGACTTCATAAAGGTAGACTTCATAAATATAGGCTTCATAAAGGTAGGCTTCATATAGGTAGACTTCATAAATATAGGCTTCATAAATATAGGCTTCATAAAGGTAGGCTTCATATAGGTAGACTTCATAAATATAGGCTTCATAAAGGTAGGCTTCATATAGGTAGGCTTCATATAGGTAGGCTTCATAAAGGTAGGCTTCATATAGATATGCTTCATATAGATATGCTTCATAAAGGTAGGCTTCATATAGATATGCTTCATATAGATATGCTTCATAAAGGTAGGCTTCATATAGATATGCTTCATAAAGGTAGACTTCATAAAGGTAGGCTTCATAAATATAGGCTTCATAAAGGTAGGCTTCATATAGGTAGACTTCATATAGGTAGACTTCATAAAGGTAGGCTTCATAAATATAGGCTTCATAAAGGTAGGCTTCATATAGGTAGACTTCATAAATATAGGCTTCATAAAGGTAGGCTTCATATAGGTAGACTTCATAAAGGTAGGCTTCATAAAGGGAGGCTTCATATAGATATGCTTCATATAGATATGCTTCATAAAGGTAGGCTTCATATAGATATGCTTCATATAGATATGCTTCATATAGATATGCTTCATAAAGGTAGGCTTCATATAGATATGCTTCATATAGATATGCTTCATATAGATATGCTTCATATAGATATGCTTCATAAAGGTAGGCTTCATATAGATATGCTTCATAAATATATGCTTCATAAATATATGCTTCATAAAGGTAGGCTTCATATAGATATGCTTCATATAGATTTGCTTCATATAGATATGCTTCATATAGATGATAGGCTTCATATAGATAGGCTTCATATAGGTAGACTTCATATAGGTAGACTTCATACAGGTAGGCTTCATATAGATATGCTTCATATAGATATGCTTCTTATAGATAGACTTCATACAGGTAGACTTCATACAGGTAGACTTCATACAGGTAGACTTCATACAGGTAGACTTCATAAAGGTAGACTTCATACAGGTAGACTTCATACAGGTAGACTTCATACAGGTAGACTTCATACAGGTAGGCTTCATACAGGTAGGCTTCATACAGGTAGGCTTCATACAGGTAGGCTTCATAAAGGTAGGCTTCATATAGGTAGGCTTCATACAGGTAGGCTTCATACAGGTAGACTTCATACAGGTAGACTTCATAAAGGTAGACTTCATACAGGTAGACTTCATAAAGGTAGACTTCATAAAGGTAGACTTCATACAAGTAGACTTCATAAAGGTAGACTTCATACAGGTAGACTTCATACAGGTAGACTTCATACAGGTAGACTTCATAAAGGTAGACTTCATACAGGTAGACTTCATACAGGTAGACTTCATACAGGTAGACTTCATACAGGTAGACTTCATACAGGTAGACTTCATAAAGGTAGACTTCATAAAGGTAGACTTCATACAGGTAGACTTCATACAGGTAGACTTCATACAGGTAGACTTCATACAGGTAGACTTCATACAGGTAGACTTCATACAGGTAGGCTTCATACAGGTAGGCTTCATACAGGTAGGCTTCATACAGGTAGGCTTCATACATGTAGACTTCATACAGGTAGACTTCATATAGGTAGACTTCATAAAGACCTAACTATATCAAAAATCTCTTTCTTTCTGGCGCTCTCTTACATTCTGTTTGTTGCCTAACGTTTCTAAAGTTGGGAGCAGTGTGTGTTTGGGAGGGAGAGTGGTGTGTGTCTATGAAAGAGAGGGAGACAGAGTGTGTGTGTGTGTGTATTAACTGAAGAGTAGAAGGTTTCATGCCGTGGTTTCCCCTTGATGCAGCAGTGACATGCAGATCATTATGCGTGTCCACTCCTTCCTCTCATTCCTCCAGCCCAATCACAGGTAGGCCATTGCAAATATGAGCAAATGAGCCATTCTATGCAGTATTCTATTATACAGTGTGAAGTTTAAATTCAATATGTGTTGTGCTGAGAATTTCAGTGAATGTGTGAATATCAGCGACCAGGTTTTTTTGTTTAGCACGTGTGCATAACGTTTAGAGAACGGGAACAAGCGTTCAGCATGCTAGGCCACTGAATTTCCCCTGTGGTATAACGATACTACTCAGTAATGTGATACTTGGCCCGGGATCGTATAGTCAGTAAAATGTTGGTATCGTGACAAGACTACTTGGAATAACAGATATTACATGGTCATAGTCAAACGTTTTTGTCAGTATTAGTTTAAAACCCTTAATGCATTTTCCCTTGATTTCATACTATCTAAAATCACCCCCTGGCTGCAGCCATCCGTCAATGTCCTTTGGGAAAGCCAGCATTGTGCCTGCGGGTGTAATGGTGTGTGATGCTCAACCAAGCCAGTCATCTCATATAGTGGCTGGGCGAAAGTGAGCTTTGACCAGAAATCCTCTGGACTTGGGTACTCATCTGAGAGAGAGGACAGGGTTGGAGTTGATGCCTAACTGACCTCACTATCGAGGCCAATGTAATGCTTTTGGGAAAGTGGGAGGGAGGAGAAGGAGAGAGACGGTGAGGAAGGAGAGAGGAGAAATGTAGAGTGAATACAGAGAAAGGGAGGGAGACCGAGAGAGAGCGAGCAGAGCGCCAACAGTATGAAATATTCACCACTGGCAGCAGCAGCAGTAGCAGCGAGGGACTGTTGCTACGCTGAGAGAGGCCATGCTCCCATCTACCCAGCACCATGCTCACCGTGTAACCCTGCTGGAATAACAACAGCTCAACTACAGCTCAGTGTCTGTCATACACCCACCGTGTGTGTGTGTGTGTGTTGGCGTCCTACACACTTAAACGTGCAATTACAGCCTGCGATGCCTCGAGACAGAAAGGCAAGGAGTATGATGCTTTTCTAGCTATGCCATTTTGTGTGAGAGGCTGGGCATAAAGTCCCCAAACATATTTCATTGTTATATTAAAGCTATGATCTCACTTGAGTTGAAACCTTGTTCCCCAGACTCCTAACTCCAAGCTTGAGTAACTGTTTTAGCAGCTTAAAACGGCTCTAGTTCTCAGTGACTTTCTGAATGGTGTCTTTGGCAGAGACACTCTGTGAAATGCGCCTCGCACAAATCTGTCCCCTCTGAACTGAGGTTGCACGCCTTCTTTCCTCGCCCGCCTGTCTCTCTCTATCCCATCCTCTCTCTCCCTCTGTCCCCCCTCTCCCTTTTTCTCCCTTCTCCCTCACCCCCCTGCTGTTTGTCTGCAGTGTGGTGATGTCACACACGGCGGGGGTTATTGCAGGTCGTCTTCTCCCAGCATGCAGTAGTGGGGCGCGTCCCCCTTGCTTTGTTCCCTGCGTGTCTGTGGAAGTATTGTAGGACACACAGCAGCATAGCTCAGCATAGCAAAAAGCATAGTGTGATTGTCTAGCCCCAGCAACAACAGCCTTTTCCTTTAAAGTCACAATCTTGACTTTTTCAGCCCAATGTAAGCTTGCTATTTAGTTTGGTATAAAGCTGACGAATGAGAATGGCAATTACCATTCTCAAATATCCCAGAATGTGCCTTTTAATCCTCAGATGTGGGGCCTCATTTATCAACTGTGTACATTTCTTTTAAAAAATCTGGCATACATGGAGATTCTAGGATTGCTAGAACGTTGCTGTCGTCCCATTTAATGTCACAGCAGTAGCTCCCAGGGAAAAGAAATGATGGGCTTTGAAAGAGCCGGGCCCTTCTAAGGTCTGTCTTGAGGCAGTAGTGCCTTTTCAAGTCCCCATCGGTGACATTAAAAATCATAGCAAATGTTTTATTTAAGATGGACCTTTCGGGGAGAGAGTGTCTAATTAACGTTACCACTGTCACCCTGTCTGGGAGAGGGAAAAGAGAGAGAAGAGGCAGAGAGCGAGAGAGAGCGAGAGAGAGAGAGCGAGCGAGAGGCAGAGAGCGAGCGAGAGGCAGAGAGCGAGCGAGAGCGAGCGAGAGGCTCTCTCTCTCTCTGCCTCTCTAACTCAGCCTCTCGCTCCATCTCTTACTCAGCCTCTCGCTCTCTTGTCATTATGGGTTGTTGTGTGTAATGTTTTTTCATGGTTTGGGCTAGGCCTCTTAGTTCTAGTGAAGGGAAATCTTAACACTACAGCATACAATTACATTCTAAACGATTCTGTGCTTTCAACTTTGTGGCAACAATTTGGGGAAGGCCCTTTCCTGTTTGATCATGACAATGCCCCGTGGACAAAGCGAAGTCCGTACAGAAATGGTATGTCGAGATCGGTATGACTGGCCTGCACAGAACCCTGACACTCACTAGACTTTATATACACACTCACTAGACTATATATACACACTCTTACTAGACTTTATATACACACTCACTAGACTTTATATACACACTCACTAGACTTTATATACACACTCACTAGACTTTATATATACACTCACTAGACTTTATATGCACATTCACTAGACTTTATATGCACACTCACTAGACTTTATATGCACACTCACTAGACTTTATATGCACACTCACTAGACTTTATATGCACACTCACTAGACTTTATATGCACACTCTCTAGACTTTATATGCACACTCACTAGACTTTATATACACACTCACTAGACTATATACACATTCACTAGACTATATACACACTCACTAGACTATATACACACTCACTAGACTATATATACACACTCACTAAACTTTATATACACACCCACTAGACTATATATACACACCCACTAGACTATATATACACACCCACTAGACTTTATATACACACCCACTAGACTATATACACACACCCACTAGACTTTATATACACACCCACTAGACTATATATACACACCCACTAGACTATATATACACACCCACTAGACTATATATACACACCCACTAGACTATATATACACACCCACTAGACTATATATACACACCCACTAGACTTTATATACACACCCACTAGACTATATATACACACCCACTAGACTTTATATACACACCCACTAGACTATATATACACACCCACGAGACTTTATATACACACCCACTAGACTATATATACACACCCACTAGACTATATATACACACCCACTAGACTATATATACACACCCACTAGACTATATATACACACCCACTAGACTTTATATACACACCCACTAGACTATATATACACACCCACTAGACTATATATGCACACTCACTAGACTTTATATACACACCCACTAGACTATATATACACACCCACTAGACTTTATATACACACTCACTAGACTATATACACACCCACTAGACTATATATACACACCCACTAGACTATATATGCACACCCACTAGACTTTATATGCACACTCACTAGACTTTATATGCACACTCACTAGACTTTATATGCACACTCACTAGACTTTATATGCACACTCTCTAGACTTTATATGCACACTCACTAGACTTTATATACACACTCACTAGACTATATACACATTCACTAGACTATATACACACTCACTAGACTATATACACACTCACTAGACTATATATGCACACTCACTAAACTTTATATACACACCCACTACACTATATATACACACCCACTAGACTATATATGCACACCCACTAGACTTTATATGCACACTCACTAGACTTTATATACACACTCACTAGACTATATATACACTCACTAGACTTTATATGCACACTCACTAGACTTTATATGCACACTCACTAGACTTTATATGCACACTCACTAGACTATATATACACACTCACTAGACTATATATACACACTCACTAGACTTTATATGCACACTCACTAGACTTTATATGCATACTCACTAGACTATATACACACTCACTAGACTATATATACACTCACTAGACTTTATATGCACACTCACTAGACTTTATATGCATACTCACTAGACTATATATACACACTCACTAGACTATATATACACACTCACTAGACTATATATACACACTCACTAGACTATATATACACACTCACTAGACTATATATACACACTCACTAGACTTTAAATGCACACTCACTAGACTTTATATGCACACTCACTAGACTTTATATGCACACTCACTAGACTATATATGCACACTCACTATACTTTATATGCACACTCACTAGACTTTATATACACACTCACTAGACTTTATATGCACACTCACTAGACTATATATACACACCCACTAGACTATATATGCACACCATATACACACTCACTAGACTGTATATACACACTCACTAGACTTTATATGCACACTCACTAGACTTTATATGCATACTCACTAGACTTTATATGCACACTCACTAGACTTTATATGCACACTCACTAGACTTTATATACACACTCACTAGACTATATACACACTCACTAGACTATATACACACTCACTAGACTTTATATGCACACTCACTAGACTTTATATGCACACTCACTAGACTTTATATGCACACTCACTAGACTTTATATGCACACTCACTAGACTTTATATGCACACTCACTAGACTATATATACACACTCACTAGACTTTATATGCACACTCACTAGACTTTATATGCACACTCACTAGACTATATATACACACTCACTAGACTATATATACACACTCACTAGACTATATATACACACTCACTAGACTATATACACACTCACTAGACTATATACACACTCACTAGACTTTATATGCACACTCACTAGACTTTATATGCACACTCTCTAGACTTTATATGCACACTCACTAGACTCTATATGCACACTCACTAGACTTTATATGCACACTCACTAGACTTTATATGCACACTCACTAGACTTTATATGCACACTCACTAGACTTTATATACACACTCACTAGACTTTATATGCACACTCACTAGACTATATATGCACACTCACTAGACTATATATACACACTCTCTAGAATTTATATACACACTCTCTAGACTTTATATGCACACTCACTAGACTTTATATGCACACTCACTAGACTATATACAGTGGGGCAAAAAAGTATTTAGTCTGCCACCAATTGTGCAAGTTCTCCCACTTAAAAAGATGAGAGGCCTGTAATTTTCATCATAGGTACACTTCAACTATGACAGACAAAATTAGAAAAAAAAATCCAGAAAATCATATTGTAGGATTTTTAATTAATTTATTTGCAAATTATGGTGAAAAATAAGTATTTGGTCAATAACAAAAGTTTATCTCAATAATTTGTTATATACCCTTTGTTGGCAATGACAGAGGTCAAACCTTTTCTGTAAGTCTTCACAAGGTTTTCACACTGTTGCTGGTATTTTGGCCCATTCCTCCATGCAGATCCCCTCTAGAGCAGTGATGTTTTGGGGCTGTTGCTGGGCAACACAGACTTTCAACTCCCTCCAAGATTTTCTATGGGTTGAGATCTGGAGACTGGCTAGGCCACTCCAGGACCTTGAAATGCTTCTTACAAAGCCACTCCTTCGTTGCCCGGGCAGTGTGCTTGGGATCATTGTCATGCTGAAAGACCAAGTCACGTTTCATCTTCAATGCCCTTGCTGATGGAAGGAGGTTTTCACTCAAAATCTCACGATACATGGCCCCATTCATTCTTTCCTTTACACGGATCAGTCGTCCTGGTCCCTTTGCAGAAAAACAGCCCCAAAGCATGATGTTTCCATCCCCATGCTTCACAGTAGGTATGGTGTTCTTCGGATGAAACTCAGCATTCTTTGTCCTCCAAACACGACGAGTTGGCCAAGACCAAAGAGCTGTCAAAGGACACCAGAAACAATTGTAGACCTGCACCAGGCTGGGAAGACTGAATCTGCAATAGGGGACCTAGTGAATGACCTGCAGAGAGCAGGGACCAAAGTAACAAAGCCTACCATCAGTACGCCGCCAGGGACTCAAATCCTGCAGTGCCAGACATGTCCCCCTGCTTAAGCCAGTACATGTCCAGACCCGTCTGAAGTTTGCTAGAGAGCATTTGGATGATCCAGAAGAAGATTGGGAGAATGTCATATGGTCAGATGAAACCAAAATATAACTTTTTGGTAAAAACTCAACTCGTTGTGTTTGGAGGACAAAGAATGCTGAGTTGCAAAGAACACCATACCTAAAAATATAAACGCAACATGTAAAGTGTTGGTCCCATTTTTCTTGACCGGAAATAAAAGATCACAGAAATTTTCCATAAGCAGAAAATAATTATTTCTATCACATTTGCAAAAAATTGTTTACATCCCTGTTAGTGAGCATTCATCATTTGCCAAGCTAGTCTATCCACCTGACGGATGTGGCATATCAAGAAGCTGATTAAACAGCATGATCATTACACAGGTGCACCGTGTGCTGGGGACATTAGAAGGCCACTCTAAAATATACAGTTTTGTCACACAACACAATGCCACAGATGTCTGAAGTTTTGAGGTAAATTGCAATTGGCATGCTGACTGCAGGAATGTTCAACAGCGCTGTTGCCAGAAAATGTAATGTTCATTTCTCGACCATAAGCTGCCTCCAACTTTGTTTTAGGAAATTTGGCAGTACATCCAACCGGCCTCACACCCGCAGACCACTTGCATCCACGCCAGCCCAGGACGCCACATCAGTCTTTTTCAGCTGTGGGATTGTTTGAGGAGAGGGAGGGCGGGTGCTGAGGAGTATTTCTGTCTCTAATAAAGCACGTTTGTGGGGAAAAGCTCATTCTGATTGGCTGGGCCTGACTTCGCAGTAGGTGGACCTGGCTCCCAATTGGGTGGGCCTATGTCCTCCCAGGCCCACCCATGGCTGCGCCCCTGCCCAGTCATGTGAAATCCATAGATTAGGGCCTAATGAATGTATTTCTATTGACTGATTTCCTTCTATGAACTGTAACTCAGTAACATCTTTTGACACTGTTGCATTTTATATTTTTGTTCAGTGTATGTCTATGAGTCGTACATAACAGTTCCTGGCTACTTTAGTGTGAACTTTAGTGTGAACATCAACGTTATGAGCTGAACTTGTCGACGAATTGCTTGAAAGCCCCAGGCATTGCCTCCCGATTTCCCTCAATCCTCACAGGCGCATAAGATGGCCACTCACCTACTCCATCTCTGTATTCTGAAGTAAGTGCACATATTTTCCAAGTCTGTTGTCACTTTTTGCTAGTCTCCCACCCACTTGACATTTTCTAGTGCAGTATTCTGGTTTACAGTGGATAAGATTAGGCTAGGATTTTCGCCCACAATATGCGGATGTCATTGCAGTTGACTTCTCCTTGTAAACATTCCTGCCCTCAAAACAATAAATAAATATATATATATTCGTAATTCATTTGATATTCATTAGTTTGTATGCTGGCCGCACTTTCCATCACATTGGCAGGGCAGTACATCATCTACAGTGACAGTTGGCAGAATCTCCCTCTATGTTTTATTGAATGCTACTCGTGTCAGGATGTATTGGAAGTCCCAGTCTCTCTTCCCTCTCTCCCCCTAGAGTCTCAGTCAGTTAAGAGGCCTCACAAAGGATGCTAAAACAGCCCACAGTCATCACCAGGGGTCCTCTACAGTACCACACCATAGGCTGCTGCTCTGGGTGGAAATGTAGGGGATTCTCTTCAAAATGAGCGGATGAACTGAGAAATGAGAGAGAGACATATTGGTGCCATTCAAAGTTTAAGACTGTTGAACCAGTTATGTAAGAATGAATGTGGAAGTATGAATGCAGAATTCATGAGTTGAATCAGGTTTTCTTTGGGTTGATTTACGTGGTCTCAGACTAAATAATATATTAACCTAAGTTTTAAATATTTCTTTATTCACCACTTTAGGCATAATTCAAGTTCTGTGTTCAGTTCTCTGTGTTTTTGGTGAAAGACGAAAGGGAAACGATGTGCTGTCGTTACGTCTGTTAAGCAGTCTGTCACTGTGCCCAGTAAATGTCAGGACGTATTGACTCTCTCCTCGATACCTGTGCACTGCAGTGGTTCATTACTCAACGTGAGTAGTAAAGTAGAGGAGGCAGCGTTTACTTTATTTATAGGCTCTGTGTCTGGCCTCCGCCTAGTCGGAGGGGTTGATACTGTATGGTCTGAAGGTTAGATGGAAAAATGCATATTCCACTGTAGTTATCTGTCTGACTGCATTTATAAACATCTAGTTAGTATGTGGAGGGGCAAATTGTGTGATCGGGCTATTTAAGTGATGTGGGCCAATTTTAAATCTGTGAACTCCTGTAATTTAGTTTTTGCTCTCAATTCTTCCTACGCTTATTCATTGAATTGCTTATTTCTCTGCTGACTGACATACTAGTTGATGGCAAACATTTAGAATTTCCTGTCATGTTTACTTGTTTAATCACCTGCTCTCTCAACTCTCCAAGCGAAAGTGAGTCTAATCGATTCCCCACAGGATTTGAACTGGAGTTGAAAAGCAGCTGTATTATGTGTTGTTGGGGGGTCGCAGATAGAACGCAGAGCTGAAAGAAAGACTGTTGGAGAGAGACAGGGAAGAGAGAGAGATGGAACAGAGAGAGACAGGGAACAGAGAGAGAGATGGAACAGAGAGAGAGATGGAACAGAGAGAGAGATGGAACAGAGAGAGAGATGGAACAGAGAGAGAGATGGAACAGAGAGAGAGATGGAACAGAGAGAGAGATGGAACAGAGAGAGAGATGGAACAGAGAGAGAGATGGAACAGAGAGAGAGATGGAACAGAGAGATGGAACAGAGAGAGACAGGGAACAGAGAGAGAGATGGAACAGAGAGAGAGATGGAAGAGAGAGAGACGGGGAACAGAGAGAGATGGAAGAGAGAGAGACGGGGAACAGAGAGAGATGGAAGAGAGAGAGACGGGGAACAGAGAGAGAGATGGAACAGAGAGAGACAGGGAACAGAGAGAGATGGAACAGAGAACAGAGAGAGACAGGGAACAGAGAGAGAGATGGAACAGAGAGAGACAGGGAACAGAGAGAGAGATGGAACAGAGAGAGAGATGGAACAGAGAGAGACGGGGAACAGAGAGAGACGGGGAACAGAGAGAGACGGGGAACAGAGAGAGACGGGGAACAGAGAGAGACGGGGAACAGAGAGAGACGGGGAACAGAGAGAGACGGGGAACAGAGAGAGACGGGGAACAGAGAGAGACGGGGAACAGAGAGAGACGGGGAACAGAGAGAGACGGGGAACAGAGAGAGACGGGGAACAGAGAGAGACGGGGAACAGAGAGAGACGGAGAGAGAGTGGTAGTCAGAGAGCTGTTTGTGTAATGCTGCAGTGAGCTCTTCAAGGATACTGTTTTACCTTACATCATCCCAAAATGACAATCAATACAGTTTTGTTTGTCTGGGTCTGTCCTTCAACTTGCCATGTTTTACTCTTAGACTGCGTTTACTTGGGCTTCCAAATACAATTTACTAAATTGAAATGTATCGACAGACAGACTCCATGCAGGTTTAGGAATCATTTGAAATTGTCCATGACAGGCAGGGAGGCAGACGAGTAGGCAGGGAAGCGGATTGAAAGACTGGTACGTAGACAGGTAGGCAACAATACTCAAATCCTTCCATGTCCTTTTCTTCTTCGTTGGTTTCATAAGCTGCATGCAGCATTTCTCTGCTTGTTAAACCCTGATCACTAAAGCCACTTCCCAACACTGCAAACACACAACACTGAATGTGACTCGACTCCTAATAAACAGAGGGCTTTTAACATCCCTTTAAGACCTTCATTTGGTCAGCTTTTTACGTGACAGGAATGTGCTTAGTAACAACAGGATGCTCGATACATGTTTATGTAAAGCAAGGCCATGTCAGTGTTTTCAATAATGGCACTATTAACTCTGAGAGATGTTTTATCACGGTGATGTTCTGTTTCCTGTCACTGGAACTGCTCTGCTCTTCAGTCTGTCAGATCAGAACTACAGGAGGACATGTTTGCCTGGTCGCCCTGACTCTGGATCAAAGTACCTTCTGTCTGTGCTGCTCTGTTGCTCAGGATAATACTGTGGAATTTTGTGGCTGTCCAAGCAGGGGTATGTAGTGGGGAACTGAGAAGTAGCCTATCTAGGAGCTTGACTGAAGTGTATATCGCTCTCTCTCTCAGCCCCCATGTGGCATGAGGCCCAGCCAACAGAGTAACTCATAGAGACATTTTTGTTTGCAACTAAAGCAGCGAGGCTGAGAGTGATGATACAGCACGGCCATAAACATCTTTATTGATACAGCTATAAAACTCACACTGTAGGATGGGGAGAAGGGACAGAGCTGGGCTGGAGTTGTGTTATTTGTGTTATTATGCCCAATTAAATTGGCAGGGCCGTGTAATCTTGCTTAGACTAGGAGCAATAGTTCTAGCGAGAGAGGTTACTTCAATTGGTGAGGGAGAAACTGGCTCTATCAAAAGGGTGCCAAGTAATATGTGCTTTACACCCTATAGTGACACTGTGTGAAAACGCTCTTTGAAGAAATGGTTTTTCCTGGTCACTTCAAATGGTCAGACTGACCATCTGTAATGTGCTCTACGTTTCTAACCCGAATCCCTTCTTTCCCTGGTCCACAGAGAAGAAGGAGGTGACTCAGAGTCTGGAGAACTACACGTCTAAATGTCCTGGAGGAATGGAGGTTCTCACCCTGCCTGATGGACTCAAACTGCCCCCAGTACCGTTAAGCAAGCTACCCATCGTCAGGTACATCAGTCAGTCAATCGGATTTTTAAAGCCCTTTTTCAGCAACAGTTGTCAGGTAAGTCAGTCAAAGGTGGTGAGGGGTCTCTGGGTCGTGTTTATTAAGAACGAATGGATGAAAACGCTCTGAAACTGAGAGAAATGGGGAGGTAAAATCTGATCTTGTCCAATAAGAAACGTCTGTTTTCGTGTTCCATTGCAAAACGTATTGCTACGGTGTGCCCTAATGAACACAACCCTGGTGTATGAACTGTCATTCTGATTTGATGTAATCAATGTACCAATGAGCTCATCATTGTTACCACACTGAGTAGCTACTACTCTGAGTGGCCTGATTAATTAATAGACAATATTTCTTCCCACTCAACAAAGTCAGGTCATTCTGACGATGGTGTAATGATTGAAATGTAGCTCTTCTCCTCCCTCCTGGTCAGAACAGAGTTATAGCTGTTTGCGAGCTAAGTGAACATTTTACATGACACTCTGATTTACAGAAGCATCTACTTGTAAATGTATTTATGGTGAAATTTGACTCGTTTACGTTTCAGTAAAAGTCAGTCATATGGCAGAAATGACACCACTGTTCAATAGGCCTGGTTTGGCTAGTCTGGGGCTCTGTTGAATATGCTTGGCTAGTCTGGAGGCTCTGTTGAATAGGCTAGTCTGGAGGCTCTGTTGAATAGGCTTGGCTAGTCTGGAGACTGTTGAATAGGCTTGGCTAGTCTGGAGCTCTGTTGAATAGGCTTGGCTAGTCTGGAGGCTCTGTTGAATAGGCTAGTCTGGAGCTCTGTTGAATAGGCTTGGCTAGTCTTGGGGCTCTGTTGAATAGGCCTGGCTAGTCTGGAGGCTCTGTTGAATAGGCTTGGCTAGTCTGGAACTCTGTTGAATAGGCTTGGCTAGTCTGAAGCTCTCTTGAATAGGCTTGGCTAGTCTGGAGGCTCTGTTGAATAGGCTTGGCTAGTCTGGAGACTCTGTTGAATAGGCTTGGCTAGTCTGGAGGCTCTGTTGAATAGGCTTGGCTAGTCTGGAGACTCTGTTGAATAGGCTTGGCTAGTCTGGAGCTCTGTTGAATAGGCTTGGCTAGTCTGGAGACTCTGTTGAATAGGCTTGGCTAGTCTGGAGCTCTGTTGAATAGGTTTGGCTAATCTGGGGCTCTGTTGAATACGTTTGGCTAATCTGGGGCTCTGTTGAATAGGCTTGGCTACTCTGGGGTTCTGTTGAATAGGCTTGGCTACTCTGGAGGCTCTGTTGAATAGGCTTGGCTAGTCTGGAGATTCTGTTGAATAGGCTTGGCTAGTCTGGAGACTCTGTTGAATAGGCTAGTCTGGAGACTCTGTTGAATAGGCTAGTCTGGAGACTCTGTTGAATAGGCTAGTCTGGAGACTCTGTTGAATAGGCTAGTCTGGAGACTCTGTTGAATAGGCTAGTCTGGAGACTCTGTTGAATAGGCTAGTCTGGAGACTCTGTTGAATAGGCTAGTCTGGAGACTCTGTTGAATAGGCTAGTCTGGAGACTCTGTTGAATAGGCTAGTCTGGAGGCTCTGTTGAATAGGCTAGTCTGGAGGCTCTGTTGAATAGGCTTGCTAGTCTGGAGGCTCTGTTGAATAGGCTTGGCTAGTCTGGAGACTCTGTTGAATAGGCTTGGCTAGTCTGGAGCTCTGTTGAATAGGCTTGGCTAGTCTGGAGCTCTGTTGAATAGGTTTGGCTAATCTGGGGCTCTGTTGAATACGTTTGGCTAATCTGGGGCTCTGTTGAATAGGCTTGGCTACTCTGGGGTTCTGTTGAATAGTCTTGGCTACTCTGGAGGCTCTGTTGAATAGGCTTGGCTACTCTGGAGGCTCTGTTGAATAGGCTTGGCTAGTCTGGAGATTCTGTTGAATAGGCTTGGCTAGTCTGGAGACTCTGTTGAATAGGCTAGTCTGGAGACTCTGTTGAATAGGCTAGTCTGGAGACTCTGTTGAATAGGCTAGTCTGGAGACTCTGTTGAATAGGCTAGTCTGGAGACTCTGTTGAATAGGCTAGTCTGGAGACTCTGTTGAATAGGCTAGTCTGGAGACTCTGTTGAATAGGCTAGTCTGGAGACTCTGTTGAATAGGCTAGTCTGGAGACTCTGTTGAATAGGCTAGTCTGGAGGCTCTGATGAATAGGCTAGTCTGGAGGCTCTGTTGAATAGGCTTGCTAATCTTGAGGCTCTGTTGAATAGGCTTGCTAGTCTTGAGGCTCTGTTGAATAGGCTTGGCTAGTCTGGAGGCTCTGTTGAATAGGCTAGTCTGGAGGCTCTGTTGAATAGGCTAGTCTGGAGGCTCTGTTGAATAGGCTAGTCTGGAGACTCTGTTGAATAGGCTAGTCTGGAGGCTCTGTTGAATAGGCTAGTCTGGAGGCTCTGTTGAATAGGCTAGTCTGGAGGCTCTGTTGAATAGGCTTGGCTAGTCTGGAGGCTCTGTTGAATAGGCTAGTCTGGAGACTCTGTTGAATAGGCTAGTCTGGAGGCTCTGTTGAATAGGCTAGTCTGGAGGCTCTGTTGAATAGGCTAGTCTGGAGACTTTGTTGAATAGGTTTGGCTAATCTGGGGCTCTGTTGAATAGGTTTGGCTAATCTGGGGCTCTGTTGAATAGGTTTGGCTAATCTGGGGCTCTGTTGAATAGGGTTGGCTAATCTGGGGCTCTGTTGAATAGGCTTGGCTAATCTGGGGCTCTGTTGAATAGGCTTGGCTAATCTGGGGCTCTGTTGAATCGGCTAATCTGGGGCTCTGTTGAATAGGCTAGTCTGGAGACTCTGTTGAATAGGCTAGTCTGGAGGCTCTGTTGAATAGGCTAGTCTGGAGGCTCTGTTGAATAGGCTAGTCTGGAGGCTCTGTTGAATAGGCTAGTCTGGAGGCTCTGTTGAATAGGCTAGTCTGGAGGCTCTGTTGAATAGGCTTGGCTAGTCTGGAGGATCTGTTGAATAGGCTAGTCTGGAGGCTCTGTTGAATAGGCTTGGCTAGTCTGGAGACTCTGTTGAATAGTCTTGGCTAGTCTGGAGACTCTGTTGAATAGGCTTGGCTAGTCTGGAGGATCTGTTGAATAGGCTTGGCTAGTCTGGAGCTCTGTTGAATAGGCTAGTCTGGAGGCTCTGTTGAATAGGCTAGTCTGGGGGCTCTATTGAATAGGCTAGTCTGGGGGCTCTATTGAATAGGCTAGTCTGGAGGCTCTGTTGAATAGGCTTGGCTAGTCTGGAGGCTCTTTTGAATAGGCTAGTCTGGCGGCTCTGTTGAATAGGCTTGGCTACTCTGGGATTCTGTTGAATAGGCTTGTCTGGAGGCTCTGTTGAATAGGCTAGTCTGGAGGCTCTGTTGAATAGGCTAGTCTGGAGGCTCTGTTGAATAGGCTAGTCTGGAGGCTCTTTTGAATAGGCTAGTCTGGAGGCTCTGTTGAATAGGCTAGTCTGGAGGCTCTGTTGAATAGGCTTGGCTAGTCTGGAGGCTCTGTTGAATAGGCTTGGCTAGTCTGGAGACTCTGAATATGCTTGGCTAGTCTGGAGACTCTGTTGAATTGGCTTGGCTAGTCTGGAGACTCTGTTTAATATGTTTGGCTAATCTGGAGGCTCTGTTGAATAGGCTTGGCTAGTCTGGAGACTCTGTTGAATAGGCTTGGCTAGTCTGGAGACTCTGTTGAATAGGCTAGTCTGGAGACTGTTGAATAGGCTAGTCTGGAGGCTCTGTTGAATAGGCTAGTCTGGAGGCTCTGTTGAATAGGCTAGTCTGGAGGCTCTGTTGAATAGGCTAGTCTGGAGGCTCTGTTGAATAGGCTTGGCTAGTCTGGAGCTCTGTTGAATAGGCTTGGCTAGTCTGGAGCTCTGTTGAATAGGCTTGGCTAGTCTGGAGACTCTGTTGAATCGGCTTGGCTAGTCTGGAGCTCTGTTGAATAGGTTTGGCTAATCTGGGGCTCTGTTGAATAGGTTTGGCTAATCTGGGGCTCTGTTGAATAGGCTTGGCTAATCTGGGGCTCTGTTGAATAGGCTAGTCTGGGGCTCTGTTGAATAGGCTAGTCTGGAGGCTCTGTTGAATAGGCTAGTCTGGAGGCTCTGTTGAATAGGCTAGTCTGGGGGCTCTGTTGAATAGGCTAGTCTGGGGGCTCTGTTGAATAGGCTAGTCTGGAGGCTCTGTTGAATAGGCTAGTCTGGAGGCTCTGTTGAATAGGCTAGTCTGGAGGCTCTGTTGAATAGGCTAGTCTGGAGGCTCTGTTGAATAGGCTAGTCTGGAGGCTCTGTTGAATAGGCTAGTCTGGAGGTTCTGTTGAATAGGCTTGGCTAGTCTGGAGGCTCTGTTGAATAGGCTTGGCTAGTCTGGAGGCTCTGTTGAATAGGCTTGGCTAGTCTGGAGGCTCTGTTGAATAGGCTTGGCTAGTCTGGAGGCTCTGTTGAATAGGCTTGGCTAGTCTGGAGGCTCTGTTGAATAGGTTTGGCTAGTCTGGAGGCTCTGTTGAATAGGTTTGGCTAATATGGGGCTCTGTTGAATAGGCTAGTCTGGAGGCTCTGTTGAATAGGCTAGTCTGGGGGCTCTGTTGAATAGGCTAGTCTGGAGGCTCTGTTGAATAGGCTAGTCTGGAGGCTCTGTTGAATAGGCTTGGCTAGTCTGGAGACTCTGTTGAATAGGCTAGTCTGGAGACTCTGTTGAATAGGCTAGTCTGGAGACTCTGTTGAATAGGCTAGTCTGGAGGCTCTGTTGAATAGGCTAGTCTGGAGGCTCTGTTGAATAGGCTTGGCTAGTCTGGAGACTCTGTTGAATAGGCTAGTCTGGAGACTCTGTTGAATAGGCTAGTCTGGAGACTCTGTTGAATAGGCTAGTCTGGAGGCTCTGTTGAATAGGCTAGTCTGGAGGCTCTGTTGAATAGGCTAGTCTGGAGGCTCTGTTGAATAGGCTAGTCTGGAGGCTCTGTTGAATAGGCTTGGCTAGTCTGGAGGCTCTGTTGAATAGGCTTGGCTAGTCTGGAGACTCTGTTGAATAGGCTTGGCTAGTCTGGAGACTCTGTTGAATAGGCTTGGCTAATCTGGAGACTCTGTTGAATAGGTTTGGCTAATCTGGGGTTCTGTTGAATAGGCTAGTCTGGAGGCTCTGTTGAATAGGCTATTCTGGAGGCTCTGTTGAATAGGATTGGCTTGTCTGGAGACTCTGTTGAATAGGCTTGGCTAGTCTGGAGACTCTGTTGAATAGGCTTGGCTAGTCTGGATACTCTATTGAATAGGCTTGGCTAGTCTGGAGACTCTGTTGAATAGGCTTGGCTAGTCTGGAGACTCTGTTGAATAGGCTAGTCTGGAGGCTCTGTTGAATAGGCTAGTCTGGAGGCTCTGTTGAATAGGCTTGGCTAGTCTGGAGCTCTGTTGAATAGGCTTGGCTAGTCTGGAGACTCTGTTGAATAGGCTTGGCTAGTCTGGAGACTCTGTTGAATAGGCTTGGCTAGTCTGGAGACTCTGTTGAATAGGCTAGTCTGGAGGCTCTGTTGAATAGGCTAGTCTGGAGGCTCTGTTGAATAGGCTTGGCTAGTCTGGAGCTCTGTTGAATAGGCTTGGCTAGTCTGGAGACTCTGTTGAATAGGCTTGGCTAGTCTGGAGACTCTGTTGAATAGGTTTGGCTAATCTGGGGCTCTGTTGAATATGTTTGGCTAATCTGGGGCTCTGTTGAATAGGTTTTGCTAATCTGGGGCGTTGTTGAATAGGTTTGGCTAATCTGGGACTCTGTTGAATAGGTTTGGCTAACCTGGGGCTCTGTTGAATAGGTTTGGCTAACCTGGGGCTCTGTTGAATAGGTTTGGCTAATCTGGGGCTCTGTTGAATAGGTTTGGCTAATTTGGAGGCTCTGTTGAATAGGCTAGTCTGGAGGCTCTGTTGAATAGGCTAGTCTGGAGGCTCTGTTGAATAGGCTAGTCTGGAGCTCTGTTGAATAGGCTAGTCTGGGGGCTCTGTTGAATAGGCTTGGCTAGTCTGGAGACTCTGTTGAATAGGCTTGGCTAGTCTGGAGACTCTG